>NC_056729.1:113107270-113277270 GCF_019279795.1 Protopterus annectens | reverse complement strand
GTTTCAAATATTGAAGACCCCATTTTGTTGTGAAAGAATCTATTATAAATGAAGTTATGATGGTAGGATACAACATCAGAACTGATTCTGATATTTTGTAGAGCAGCAAAATCAAAAGGCTTAGTGAGGTGAATGGACAGAGTTCCAGTATGGTTGCCTTAATCCATATTTATGAGAATGTTGTCATTGAGGGTTTATTGTGCAGTCATGGTGCTCTAGACAAACCAAAAGCCATTATGTTTCAATGATAAAAGATGGTATTGTTACATATAGGAAGAACGTTAATTGTAACTGAGTTTTTTTTTTTCAAAAGGGAAGGAGAAAAGAAATTGAACAGAAGTAGAAATTGTTTTTAGGTTTTGGTTGTTTTGGAAGAAGTTTGATTAGAGCAATCTTCCAAATTTTAGGCATGATGTTCTGTGTTATGCAAAGGTAATACATATGTAGAAGAGACAAAGTAAGAATTGCATTGGAGTAAGGAAAGAAACAGAGTATATGATCTGAAAATAGGGGAGGTTTCTGAGTGGATTTCCTTCAACTAAGGATTCAATGTCTTTATCTGAAAGCTTTTTAAAATAGAATAGTGGGATAAACTGCAGGGGCATGGAGGTCACTATGCCCTTAGAGCATGTAATCTTATTAGGAGTAAGATTAATGCCAGCAATGTCTGAAACGTAAATTGGTTAACCTTTTGCTAAAAATGTTTTGGTTTGCCAATGATGGATAGTTGCATATTTTTGGTGATTATATTTATGTCTGCGGATGGCTTGTTTACCCAGGTTGCCTAGGCAGGTGAAGTTTTTTTTTTTTTGGTTATTTGAAGAGGGGTTTGGTTTCCAGGAGTGACAACTTTCACCTCTTACTTTTTAAGAAGATTTTAGAGTTTATTTAGTAAGATAGAAGCATTTTTATGCTGGATAAAATGAGTTGTAATGGGGAGGAATTTGTCTTCTAGCTATTGGATGCCTAGACTTAGTACTATGGCAGCTCTGCTGGGAAGTCACAAGGATAGAATGCCAAACCAGTTCAAGGTTGAAAGGTGGATTTTGAGATTTTGCAATATTTTGGCAGTTTTTGGCTTGATAAAAGAATCTGGGAGTGGATGTTATAGAATGGTTAATGATTTGGAAGGTGATAGGTCAAAGATCAGTGAATAAGAATAGAAGAATGGCTATGTTGGTGATTATTGCTGTGCTGTTGGCATACTTCTTAACCCTCAGACATTGAAAATAGGAACAAAAGCCATAGAAAAGGAGGAACAACCAGCTAAACATCTGAATGTCTAATTAACATAAAATTTAAATAGTGAATAGCACATAACTCTTCCTCTTTCCAGTAAGGATTGTGGGATACTACTAAGAAACACATATTTAAAGAACAGAATGAAAAAGTCATTGAAAAAAACAAACTCATATTCAAAGGAAGTAAAATCTGTAGACTTTATTGAACTGCATTGCAAAATTTAACCACACAAGGTTATTTATTTTTACTTAAAAAATAAGCAGATGTATGATGTCTTTCCTCTCTCTTTAAATTATTGCTGTCACTGGCATATTCATCATGTAGTGTGATTTTCATTGTCCTAGACAACTTCAAAAATCACATGTGAGAAAGAGAAGTCAGAAAATTGTGTAATGGGTAAATCAAGCCTGAAAAATATGGACATGCCTACAAAATAAGGGACGTCCTATGTAGGGGTCAATGATGCATGAAAATAATAGCATTCCGCTAAAACAGGTATAGTTGACAATTCTGCTTGTTCATAATTTGTTAAATAGTAGATCAAGATGGGAGTGGTTGTTGGAATCCATGTTTGGATAGGTTGGTTCTTTTATCAGTTTTATGAGTTGTAAGTTTTTCTGTTATTTGGAAATTGTATTAGAGTTAAACCCATAGCAATTACGACTTTAAATCCCCTAATATTAGTATGTTTTTATGTTTAGAGTCAAAGTTTGGATGCTATGAATAAAAAAAAATTGCAAAGGGATGCAAGGCATGGTTTTGTGGTGAATATATTTATGTATGCCAAGGACATGTTTGCTCATGTTGCACAGAGATAGGTTCATACGTTCATAGGTGTGTACTAGGATAATGGCCCTGGAGCCTTTACAAGCCTAGCCCATAGGATTCCCCTGGCATCATGCCATCTGACCTTAGTTCTGAGTGCCTCTGTGGAGTAGAGCTAATGGAGTGATCCCCAAGGTCAATTTTCTATTTCCCATCCACTCATCAAGATTTCTTTTGAAGAGGGCCAGTGAGGTGCTTTGCTTGACATGTATGGGAAGTCTATTCCATAGCATGGGCAGTCTCTGGGTTATGAACCTGTCCCTCCAGCATGTCCTGTTAATTGTGGTAATGAGGTTGAGGTCTCTGGAGTGTGTGGTGTGGCGGGATTAGGATTTCTTTAGATGTAGCATTTCTAACAAAGGTGAGTCAGACATGGCTTTGTAAATCAAGCAGAGATTGCCTCTAAGTAGGCGATATGAGACAGAGAATAGTTGGAGTTTTTTGAGTCTGTCCATATAGGACAAGTGTTTAAGGCCTAGGATCCTCTTTGTGAGATACTTTTGTGGTCTCTTCAGTTGTCGCGGGTGTCTAGTGAGGTACATGCCAAATGGGCCATTGTACTCTATGATTGGCCTAATGAGGGAAGAGTAGAGGGACACAATGACCTCTTTCTTCCTGGATGCAAAACCCTTAATAATGAGATATGTCACTTAGAAGGACTTTCAAACCACAGTGGCAATGTTGTGGTCAAAAGAGAGGTTGCTGTCAACCTGTGTTCCCAGATCTCTTATAATGCCTTTTGTGTTCAGTGGACTAACATTGATGGTAATTTAAGAGAACTGGGTTTTTCCCAAGGGGGATGACAACACATTTTTTGGCATTTAGCTTAAGGCCATGGTTCTGACACCAGTCATTTGTCTCAGTGAGGCCTTTCTGTAGGATGTCAACATCACTTGGGAAGTTAATAATAGCTCCCAACTTGCAATTATCTGTGAACTTTGTCAGCCAGAGTCCCTTCACATTGACCTGGACTTCAGAGAACTAGATACCAAACAGGAGAGGACCCAGGACCAAACTCTGTGGGACTCCACTGTCAGCTACTATCACACTGTGGGTTCTATCTGTGAGCTAGTTTGCAACCCACCTAGTGATATAGGGGTTGATGCCTAGTTTAGTGAGTTTTTCTATGATTTCTGAGTGGGGAATGGTATCAAAGGCCATGGCCAGATCAAGGCAGGCTGTATAAACCACCTTGCCTTCATCCACAGCTCTGGTGACTGACTCAAAGAAGTCGACCAAGTTGAGCAGGCATGATCTACCCTTCACAAAATCAAACTGTGTAGGATCCAGAGTTTGGAGATTCCCTATATCCTTGTTTATTAGGTCCATGATGATGTGTTCCATAGCTTTGCATATCACACTCATCAGGCTAACGGGGCAATAGTTCCCAGGGTCTCTAGTTACTCCTTCCTTTGTGGAGTGGGGTGACTGTAACAGTGTGCCATTTGGTAGGGACAAAGCCTGAGGTGAGGTTGTGATTGAACAGGGCACACAGGTGACGTACCAGTTCACTCTGTAGTTCCTGTAGAACACAGCCAGGAATATTGTCGGGTCCCATACAAACTGTATTCTTAGCCTTGGGCAGTGCTGTTTTAACCTGTCCAGCAGTAATACTGGGTGCCTGGCAATATGCTGATATTGTGATTGGTCCTTTGGATGTGAAACTTGTTTGTTTATTTGAAGAGGGATATGGTTTCTTCAAGTGATAGGCTTCATTTCTTAATTAGAGAAGAGTTTTGAAGTGTTTTTTATTAAGGCAGAATGCTACTGCAACAAGAGGGTTTTGTTATTCCAGATAAAGACTTTTAGTAGAATCCATTTGGGGTCTGCATCATAGGAGGTATTGGCTTGGGCAATAACTTTTCAGTTGAGATATGATTTGAAGAGAATCTTAGACTCTCCTCCACATCTTTTGCCTGACCTTGAGTCATAGACTTAGTTGTAGGAGAGAAAATTATGATGAAAGCTGAGACTATCACATCTGAGCAAGAATTCAATAATTACACTAATGTCAGGGGAGTGGGAGGATAGGAAGGCATTGATTTGTTCAAGTTTGTAAGAAATACTGTGAGCACTGATTAAGACACAGGAGATGAGCGTGTAAGGGTTGTGTTGAAGGGGATTATGAGATGGGCCTTTGTTGGTTTCAGTTTTATCTGTAATGAGTAGTATGAGAAGGATATAGTATGAGATGTATGACAGCATGAGATGTAAATTTCAATAGATGTTTAGGAATGTGTATGAGAGGGTAGAATTTTGAGGCTTGGGTAACGGGAAAGTATGTATACCTTGAAAGTAGAGGTGCAGT
The DNA here is from genome assembly GCF_019279795.1 of Protopterus annectens. Taxonomy (NCBI): domain Eukaryota; kingdom Metazoa; phylum Chordata; order Ceratodontiformes; family Protopteridae; genus Protopterus; species Protopterus annectens. Next base: position 113,272,895 of record NC_056729.1, on the reverse strand, counting down.
CAAAAAGGCAGGAAGAGGAGAGTAGTATTTAGGCTGACAGAGACGATACTTGAACTGCAGGAAAAATATTAAACTTTTGCTGGGGTGAGAGGTTGAGGATTGGTAATGGGAAGATGGGTGAAATAGAAAGAGGGCAGCAAAGTGAGAAGAAGAAGAAGCATTGTAGAAATTGGGTTGGTGATAAAAAGTTAGATTAGAGGGTATGTCCTGAGTAACAGCTGATAGCAGAAGATAAGTAATCAAAGGAGATAAAAGATTAATAGGAGTTGGAAAGGAGATGGGTCTGAAAAGTCTGGGAAGTTTGTGAGAGTTACGCACATCCTTGAAAAAAAACAGAAAAAATGGCAAACGGAGTAGTGAAGTACTAAAAGATTAATTTAATAAAATAAAATAAATACAAAAATCCACAAAGATTTCAAAAGCGCTTTTCATCCAGTGCTGTGACTGAACTTCTTCAGATACTGGTACATAATGAGTAGCAGTGTTAAAGATTTGTTCCACTTAGTCACATGACTAAAGTATAAGGGCATTGCAATTAATTAGTAAACCAAGTAGGTAATTACTCCCAAACAACTGATGTATTCTAGAACTAATTGAAATCAAACTAAACCTTAGTGTTGAACAATACATAAATAAGAAAAAAAATGTGTAATACTACTTACACTTACTATAATAAACTATTACATACTACATGTTAGATCTATAATGATAAACTTGTACTTAGTTTAAGCACATCAGTAGATTGGTGGAAAAAGTTAAGTTATCTCATGTTTTTTGGTAGTAGTTATGAGAGGCAGATGGAGGTTGCGGAAGGGATAAATTGTAGAATATGTGATGAATTGAGTATTATCTTGGAAGTCTGTTGCATGAAAGGGAGGTGTGGAATGGGTAGAAAGATGTTAGGGAGGCATTGGAAAAAATTGAGAAGTTGGTACATTTAAAGATAATTTGGGGTTGAACAGATGGTGCTAGGGTAGGAGAGTGAAGTGAGCTCAAAGGGAGTGAGGGTGAATGAAGTGAGAACCTCATAAATGTAACCTTATTTACCAAAATAAACAATCTATGGAAATGAAGGTAAGCATAATCAGCTAGCATAAGAGTATGTAGATACTACTGGTGAATAAAGAAAGTGTGATAAAAGTGTCGTTAACAGCTCTTATCAAATCTAGATAGGGTGAATACAGATATTATTCAGAGATCTCTGAAGGAGGACAAGAATATGGGGTGCCTAAATGGCAACTGAGGATGTTTTGAAAAGCACATCCCACAAATGAAGGAATAACAGGGTAGCCCTCCAGACATGCTTGCTTCATATTTAACACAGGTTTCATTTAGATTTTATCTAGATAAGTGAGTCATTGTACCTTTGGACCATTCTCAGCTTGCTGAGTTGATGGAACATTAAAGGGGTGAGTGTGTAGTGGGGAGGGAAACAGGAGCAGACTATTATCATCACTAAAGGAATCCAGAGGCAGCACTATCAAAAAAAAATTCCAACCCAGTTCAATAATCCACAGTCCTCTTTGCTGTTTACCAGCATGAGCGAGAGTGATAGTAAAGGCTCTAATTAATTTAAGTAATACAGCACAATTCAGTGGTGTCTTTATAAAGCATGTGCAAATGACAATGCACTTTGTCTTTTTTTTTAATATGTACTAAGACTTCGGGTAGGGAGGTTTTGTGCCTGTTGGAATTAAAGAAAAAGAGAGGTTGTTTGGCTAATTATCAAACACTTAGACCAAGTTAATATATCCGTTTATACTTTTACAATACAATATCTCTTATAAAAGGAAGAAATGAAACAGAACAGCTAAACTGGCCATGCATAAACCCAAGAATGAAGGGCAATGAATCACTGCAAGGAGGCAAGTGAGGAAGACTGAAACCAAACCAGTAAAACAGTCAGATTTAAAGACAAACATAAGAGTTACTGAATCCCTGCAAGGAAAAGCACAACACAAATAAAGAAGAGAACTGCGATCACCATTTTCCTAAGTTTGGACATACAGACATTCCACTGAGCACATGTAATGGACAGACAAACAATACTGAAAGGGAAATGCAGAGTAATATTATCTAGCAGGTATTGAAATCTACTCACAGGTAAGCATAACCTGTAACATAGTGCAAACAGAAACACTGTCAGTAATTCACATCTTCATGTGATGAACAATTAAAAATTAAAGGGTCAAGTCAGAGCAATATTTTCTTGCAGGTATTGAAATGTAGGCATAGTTAAGAAAAACCTAATGTTGCAAAAAGAGTCAAAGTTCATATACAAAAACTTTCGTGCAATGAAGAATTAAACAATAAACACATGGCAATTCTCTGATGGTGGCAAATAAAACAACTCTTCCCTCGTGGCTTGGATCCAAAGTGGCAGCTTATATTAAATAACTCACAAACACCAATGTAAATTCAAATTTATTGAGGGAAGAGTTGTTTTATTTTCCTAGTTTGTCTTTCCTTTTCTTTCCTGGTTCCAGTTGTTTGTTTTATATTCACTGATACTGCAACTAAACATCTAAAGAAAAAAATGCAAATAGAGAGAAAAAAGTAAGAACATTAAGTATGATATAGAGGCATATGTAATTGGTTCTTCCTATTCCGTCAATATGGACTGTCGGTATTACAACAGGTAGCTCACTAACCTTTGGTACTAGAAGACCAAAAGGCTGTGGGTTGTATTCCATGTCCAGGTGATTTGATTGATGACACTGAAGTGCAACGTGAGAGAGATACTATATTTCCACCCTAATTCCCCTTCAAATGTGATAAGTCAATATACATTCTGCATGAATTTGTTTCCAGCTTAGGCAGGTGAAAAAGATGCCCTGCACCTATCAAAAAAGTTGGGTTAGTATTCCCACTGACCTGGCAAAATTTACCCTAGCAGTATAACTATCACACCAGGTCTCTCTTAAAAAGAATGTAATAGCCTAGTGGGAAAAATATAGATAGATAGATAGATAGATAGACAGATAGATAGATAGATAGATAGATAGATAGATAGATAGATAGATAGATAGATGGATAGATAGATAAGTAAACAAACAAAGAAAAAAATATTCCACAGCAGGACCTTTTGCCATTACAGAGGGAAGGGCAGTGGCAATACAATGACAGGGAAAAGAAGGGAAGAAATTAGTGAAATTATTTGATTTCAGATTGTCTTCATTAAATGGCTGGTATCAGAAAAATTTGGATTGTAGTTTGTCCTCTGTTTCTGCTAAATGAGCAGATTTGACAGAGACTTGAATAGAACTTTGCTTGTATGGAAACCTGAATCTGAACTGGAACTTTCATAAGAAGATAAGTGATTTGTTCTCAAATAGAACTCTATTAGAAAGGAATATGGTTAATAATCCATTACTGGTCTCGTTAGAAGTTTTTTAGAACTTATGGAAATATGATAATAAAGATGTATAGTCCCAACATCATAGAAACCTGTTTTTTTATTCAAATTATTATGAGAGGGCAATATCAGCTGAAATAAAAGCAATGGTTAATGCTTACGTTTTGAATGTTGATGAAGGAGGTGGGCTTCTGATTGTTAATTGCATTAATTATGAGGTTGGGTTGTTTAATTTGATATCAGATGAATGTAGTCATAGAAAGCTTACTACAGGAGAATCAAAAACAAAATATAATAAAGTGAGAAAAGAGTACAAACTTTTACACAGGATTTGAGGTGCTTTTTTATGCTTGTTAAATGCTGAAATTATTGAAAATAGTTTTCTGACAGTCACTGAATGTATTAAATCAGTATATATGTAAACCCAACAAGAAGGTTTATCAAACTGCATTTACCCACACATTCTAAAATAACTAATAAGAACATTTAATATGTTCTTTGCTTGACTTGATATTGGATAACAGCATTTTTTTAATATGAGTATTTTAAACAAACAAGAGGCATAGCTTTGGAGGTTTTGATGTCCCCCTTTTTTCTGAGTTCTGCTCTATTGGGAAAAATATTTCTTATAAAAGTTGAACTTTTTAAATATTTTTCTACAGATTGGAGCATTAGCTCATCACACCACAAAGGAATTACTCCTGCACAGTATTAAAACAACACAAGTGAAGAACAGTGACAACTTACTGAAGCAGAAGAGGTGAAAAGAGAGAGAGAGAGATAGAGACAGATGCAGAGAGGAATAGCAACAATATTATTTGCGGGACACATAGGGACATCTGCATGGTGCATTAGTCTTATTTATTAAGTCATCATTAATCTGTCATACTCTGCACAATAAAGTGCTTCCTATAGGTACAAATAAGGCTTGGATAGTGCAATAAACATGAATACTTAAGCAGGCTAAGGCTGGATTAATAAGTCTCCCTGATGTCATGCTACACTATTCAAGTAGTATATTAAGGAAATAAAGAATATGGAGAGAAATACAAATATTTACAGTTAAATATATAATAGAAATATGAAATGTCAAGAATTAATAAATTGACCTACAGCTGTAATTGAGCACATGACACAATGCAAAAACTTCAGGCTACAAGGAGAGTAATTATCTGAACACACCGCATAGGAACTCCTACTGTATTACATACAGTAGCCTAAGAACTGTGACGTTAACTGTTCCACAGTACTGCTTTTAGTCTACCTTTACACTCTTTTCCTTGGCACAGTAGATTTAATCACATTTGCACAAAAGTAAGCAGACTACTGTGGATTACACTGAAGTCATCAGCTTTTGCAATAAGAAGTTAAACAGCATTTACTGTAACTCAGCATTGCTGCACTATGCCAAACTCCTCACAAATGCTAAAGATATAAAGTGAAAGCTTTTCAATGGGTCATTTCTGACAATGTGTGTTGTCTGTGAATATGTTTTGACCAGATAAAATATATGAAAATGGGGTGGATAGGACAATGGTGAAAATGGAGTTGGCAAGCAGAGGATAGGACAAAGGGGAAAGAATACAAGAATTTTTAGGAGGGTCATGGCAGAGCACCATAGCTATCCACTTCTTCACAATATAAATGCACAATGGTAAACATAATTTCATGACTTTTCAGAGTCACCACACCAGTGATGTGTGCCAAGAACGGAATAGTGTTATATGGTCAACTGGACCAAATAAATTGTGTCAAGATGACACATAGACAAAGTGGAGAGTTTTGTATGGGTTGCATTTTTTTTCCATGGGGCAAGTGCCCATTTTTTATTATTTTACTGCGTGAGAGAGGAATGTTTGAAAGATGTTTAGGAATGAGAGGATCAGTTAGGTAGGGTAGGTTTATGAAACATGCACAGAAATACAGGACATACAAGACAGACAAGGAATGGTGATGGAGACAAAAGACTTGGGGACACCATAACCGGGGATAGGTAGGGAACATCAGAGATGCAACCACATCCATCTTGAAAACAATTAGAATCCAGTCCTCACCCTCAGAGCTCTCATCACTGTCTCCTGCAACAGCTCCCTGGGCCAGTACCAAATGTGGCATTATCTTTGCAATGCAAAGGATACTTTTCAATCCTCCCACTGTGTGCACTGAGTCTCCTATCCATTATATCCTCCACTAGCCCTGTCAGCTCCAGCCGGGTGACAAAATCAGAACCCCCTGGAGATTATTACTGCACCAGCAGCTAGGGCAGAGCTACCTGATACAGGTGACGCAGGTAGGGCAGGGGTTGTGGAGGTAACACTGACCGACAGATTGTGAAATGAAGTGCTGATTGTTTGTGCTGCTATCTGTGGAGGTATGGCAGGCCTAGCTGCAGTGGTCAGTGTACATCTCTGTGCTGTTGGTCGTTCATTTTTCAGCATCAAATTATACATCGGCAGATTGTTAATAAATTATAACCCTCCCAAAAAAATTAAAAAGAGAGAGAAAGAGTTGGGGGGAGACCAACTAAAGAGATAATTCGATGCATGGCATGTCACAGTACACTAATTTTTCAATAAACTTTGGCAATACAAAAGCAATTATGATGATTTAGTATTGCACACCTTTGCCACATCCATATATAATGGAAATGCTCTTATGTGTCAAAAATAAACAATTCTCACTGCTATGATACAACAAAGAACAGCCTTTATTTCCATATGATGGATCAGAAATATGCATTCAAATTTAATAATTGCAATTCCCGTAATTTAATTCTCCCTGACATATTATTGCTGTTAAACTTTTAAATACTTATCCAGTAATAAAAAGAAATTGCAGCTTCTAGTTACTGAACCCACACACTGTTGTTCTTATTGCCTAATGCAAGCAGCAAGAATTATTTGGGAAAGCATGCTTGCTTGAGATAAAGCTTGAGGTATACCTGCTCAAGATTCTAGTGCCTAAGGAAATGAAAAGAAATTTATGACTTGAATTTTGACATGAGTCATACTTATCACATGCCTCTCTGAGGTGATTTAATCTCTCTATCTGGCCCAAGCAGTTTGATATCTCTTCTAATGCTGTACAGTACAAAAAGAGAAACACATATAAAAGCATAATGAGCACCTGAGTTAGCTGGTTAGATCATTAATGTCATATCATAGACAGGTTAGGAATCAGTATACTTACACAAATGGGGATGCTCACATTCCTAAATTCAGCCACCTATCAGCTTAGACAGTCTCTCTTGTGCTTTTTAAGATCACTATAGTGGTGATAACATTGGTCCCCAGTGTTTGGAATGTCTGTTGCATTGGAGACAGCCTTGGCTAAACTATGGCAAGCCTTAGCCTTATACTGAGACCTGCTATAATCCCCCTGCAGCAGCCTATGGCTGTAGCACTTCCTGAGGAGTGCCACAAATACTCTGGACTTCTCAAAACCCCACCTCTATGCTCTAAATGTAGCACAATTCTCTCCCTTTCCAGCCATGTCTGCAAAGTTCAAGCTAACAAAATGTGTCTGAATTGGCATCCTATTCAGATCTTACAGATAACTGATTGTGCACAAAGATGCACAGCCTTGCCAACTGCATTTACATAATTGAAAGCAGATGATCTCCTTGGCAGGCTCACTGGCATTACTTACATCACATGGCAGTCAAGATGTGAAAGACAGCATTGCCCCTTGCCATGTGTGAGGACCTATTAACACAGTTTCAATGTTCAACAATTGAATGCTTAATGGCATGGCTTTTAGTCCTTGCAGTTTTGAAGGACAAAAGGGTTAATTGTGACATATTGTGATACAGGGGGCTTATATAATGTTAACATATTGTAGTACCTGCAAGGATTCAGGGCCCATTGGCTAAATCATGCCAAAATTGAAATGCAGCTCATTAATTGACATTGCCACAAGATAACTACCTTTCAAGCATGGAAATTAGAATTATACTAATATTGGAATGAATGGAGATACACTTCAGAGAGGCCTGTATATTTCTGATTTGAATTAGTCCTGGGAATACATTTTTTATGGAAAAGTCATTATTAATGTTTTAAATATATTTTTAATTTCTTCATTACTATTGCAGTCCTAATCAAAATATTGTGACAAATAGGATTCTTATACCCACTGTAAAAGTACCTTTAGCTGCATTTGAACCTTAATTAGCTGTGTTCTTCATTTAAACTCACTGCACTTACACTTTGTGCTACAGAGATAAGTATGTAAGAGGTGGAATTTCTCCACTCAGTAATGTGTAGAGTGCTGAGAAAAGCACACCACTATCAGGTGTGACTGTGCTACATCAGGCAGCTTTAACTAAATTTTTCACTTTTTTTTCATTAGGTAGTGAACAGTATTTGTGCACTGCTAAAAGGACAGCAAATGCAAAGTAAAATGACTAAAAAAAATAAAAAAAAGTTACATGTTTTAAATAATTGCAATGTGGTCTCTAACTAGGATTCAAATAATGTTTCTTGTGCCCTCTTTCTTTCAGTTCATTTCAGTTACACCTTGTGCCACATAACTGGACAGCTGTCAGGTGCATTCTCTGCAGTAAGCACTATCCATGGTGAGGAGGGCCATGCAATGCTGCTAGTCATATTTGCTCTACATTAGCCTAAACTAAATTTTTCACTTTTTTCTTTTGGTAGTGAACTGTGTTTGCTCACTACCAAGTGGAAAGCAAATGCAAATTCAAATGTCTAAACAATAGAAAATACTGCATACTTTAAATAATTGAGATGTGATCTCTAAACAGGATTTGAACAATGCTTCATGCGCCTTCTTTATATCAGCTCATTTCGGAGACACCTTGTCCCATAGAACTGGACGTCAGTCAGGTGCATTCTCTGCAGTATGTATTATCCATGGTGTGGTGGGCTGCACAATGACCCCAGGTATATTTGCTCTACCTCAGACAGCCTAAACTAAATTTTTCACTTTTTTCCTTAGGCAGTTAACCATTTTTGTATACAGCTCAGCACAGTGCAAATGGAAAAGGCATTTAAAAATATTAGATATAGAAAAATGCTGGTAGTCAGTTAAATATAATCAAACGTATATGCAGCAATGACCAGACCAAAATGTGTATTCAAGTGACACATTCATCATTCACACTTGTCATTGCAACATTAGAAATGCACTTTGTGGAACACATTATAAGACTTATAGTTAATGACAAATGATATGAAAGTGAAAAGCCCACATGTTGTTAGCAATAGTGACAAGAGTTGCTTTTTAAACAGCAGCACAAATGTGATTAAATATGTATTCAGACCGGGTCCCCTTTGACTGGTTGACATTTTACAATGTTGACATTCATATGGCTGAGACCATATGATCAACATTTGAAATGTCGACCATGGGGAACCGGCATCTCCCTACAGTGAGGAATGGAAAGATTTCCACTTCCACACTGTAGTGCAATCTCGGAGTTGGTATATTTAAGTTCCGGGGGGTGGGAAGGTGGAGCCTCCCATGGTTGGTGCAGGTGGGGGGGGGCCTCCCTGCTAGCAGCGTTAAGGTAAGTTTTTTTTGTTTTTTATGTTCTACTTGTATGGTCGACATTTCAAATGTCGATCATATGGTCTCGGCAATATGAATTTCGACATTGTGAAATGTCGAGCATATCAAGTAGACCCATTCAGACTACCCTCTGTAAAATGATCAGCTAAGTGGATTTGAACTATGCATCATCAGTCCTTTTTCTCTAAGTTCACTGCACTTACCTTGTGCCACAGAGAAAGTAACCTGATGAGTGTTTTTTCTTCGGTGAGGACTATCCAGAATGCTGATGACTGTGCAATATTGCTAGGCGAGATTGTGTTAATAAGGCAGCCTAAACATTTTTTTTTTTTACTTTTTCTCTGTAAACCATGAACATTAATTTCACAATGTCAAGCAGCACACAAATGCAGAAAGCAATATTTATTAGAATCAGAACTCAAACAACTGTTTTGGGAATAACAACTTGAAGACACATGAAATGAATCACAGTGCATATCTATCAATGAGCACAGCATTACACTGATATGTTCAGCCTTCTCACATTTCATTGCCACATCAGTACTATCATATATGTGTCACAATATCAAGACTTTAGCTAATGCCATATGAATGGAGAAGGGCACAGGGAATTGCTTTCTGAAATGCTTTCATTGTTCACACAGCACACACAATTAATATTGACATAATTTCAAATGACATATCTGTCTGTCAGTTTTAGTCAGCACTGACCTTACTTGAGTTTCCCACATCAACACATTTATACACAAAAATGAGTGTCAAGATTTATTCTGTCCTCCCTCAGTAAAAAGATCTGTGAATAGTTTCAATCCCTGTATCACCTGTATTGCTTCTCTAATCTCAATACCTTTACACATGATACCACAGAGATAGGATTGTAACAGTTTATTTTTTTTTTACTCAGTACTGTTTAGACTACTGAGGAAAGTGCAAAAATGATAGTCTTTATTGCACTGTTGATGGCAGTCCAAATAAAATTTGTTATTTTTTTTCCCTTGGGCAGTGAAATGCTATTCACTGCTATTGATCACTGTCAGTCAACAGAGTACAATGCTAAACTGCATGCAAATGATAAAGAAACAAGAAAAAATGGATACAATGAAGAAAATGTTGACCAATTACTATAAATGTACATTTTCCACATTTTAAGCAACTTTTTTACTTGTATGGAGTAGACACTAAAACAAGGGTAGTGGGAACAATCATTTAAGAGTATTTCACATAGTTGCTACAGACAAAGACATATATTAGGAAAAGCAAAATGTGTTTAGATGTACTGATAGTGTGTCATTGTATCAAGTCACATTAAAAGTGCAACAGAAACAAGTTATGAAAGTTGCCCTTTCTCAATTGACAGCACATGTCTGGATGATTGGGATATTCCCAGAAGGATACCCATATACTAACACAATATTAAACAAATGGTGAAAACACTGCAAGTGTATTCCTTTACTTCTTTATTGTGCCTCATTCCCTTATCTATGTTTTCTTCAGAATGATTCTATCTCTGTTTTATTGTATATGTTATCTGCATCAATGTTTAAAGTGCTCCACTGCATATGAACATTTCTTAGTAACTTAGCAAGGGGTAATAACTGGGGTCAATAAAGCCATCATTTGAATGTTAGGAATGCTGTACTCCAAAATCAGTCAGTGTACTTTCAGAGTTTTTAGGAAGTCTCTTCTCTCTGACACACCCTAGGCAGGTGTACATCAAAGAGGGGAGACTGTGACAGCTGATTGTTCCTGCATTCAGAGTAATTATAGATACCTGCAAGCCGTTAGCAGGTAACACTTCTCAATGCTTGTCCTTGCATTGCTAGGGTATACAACTATAATTGAATTGTGTAGGTCCTTACACCACATTTACATTATCTTCACTTAGTGCAGATTGTGATATTCAGGAATGCTAGTAATTTAACACCTCATTTGCCTACTCACAGTGCTCACAGGGCTGACTCTAAAACATACAAAGGAAATTGTTTTGCTAATGCCCTTGTGTTGTACTGGGGAGACTGTTTTGATTCAGCGAGTTCAATACTGCTCAACACATCTTTTGGAGAATTATCTGTTTTCTATACTTGCTGCATTGTCAAGGTATGTTGCTATTTTTTACATAATGCTTTTAGTTTAACATAAAAGGTCAATTGTACTGACCGCTGAAAAACATGTTTTGTCTTGATTATTTTTTTTCTTTGTTCCTTTCTTTTGGCATAACTGTGTGTGGATTACAAAACATATGCTACAGAATGCTACGTTACCTATTTTTTTAATTTGTATTTAATTTGATGTTTGCAGAGTTATTGCAGATGAGTGTATTATAACTTTATAGGAAGGTCTGGCATTTTACCTATTTTGGCAGATGTAAATGTGTTCTATTTTTGGATTTCTACCTGGATTCTCTCTACAATACTGGAGATGGCACTTATAATAGTTTTTTCTTACATTTCTGATTTCTTCAGTTGTAATTGTTATTGTTAATGCTGAAATGTATTACATAGTTAAACATGTGCTATCTATATTATAGAACTGTTTTAGATCATTGTTGATTTAGAATTTTTTTTTTTGGGGGGGGTGTCCTAACTTGTATGTAGTCATAGGGAGCATTAACTTTTAAATTGTTGTGATCATGTTGGATGCATGCAGTCACACATAATTGAGCTCAAAGCCATCTTGTCTATTATATATATAATTATGTGTGTCTGTTTCCTGTTTCATCTCATAGAGGGACATGGGGCACCCACGGAGAAAGCTGTACCCTGCAAGCCAGTGAAGCCACCCTATACTAATGCTCAAAATTAGGTCATTATCCAGGCCGTACATCACCATGGAGCTTTTCTCTTACAGAAAGTTAGAGGTGATCAGACTGCTAGAGACATGATATGGCAGTAGAAGGTCAATGACATTAATGCTGTCAGAGGTCATGGAAGAACTTATTTCCAGATAGGACACCAGGAAAGTGATATAATAACCTCTGCTCATTGCAGGGTGGCTGCAATTGCCCAGGAACTGGTAGCTACAGGATTGGTCCTGCTACTGAACCATCACTAACTGAAACAGATGAGTTCATGTCCATTGTCAGAGATCTGGATATCTCAACAAAGGGTTCCCACAAAATCCTTGATGTTGATGAGGATGTGGACCGCAGATGCAGAGTATCACAAGCAGATCTTCCAGGTATGCAAAATACAAATTTCATTGTTATATCTGTATATGCTTATATATTAGATGTCTGATATTTATATATAGAGCCAGCAATAACTGTGAGTCAGACTACAGTCATAGAGAAATAGTAGAGGGTGTTTTGGGGTGGGGTGGGGGGAATCCAGCTCTTCACTACATTTTTGTATGAAAACATTTTTAATTTGCACTTAGCAATGGGATTCTTCTCTTTTCTTGTACTTAGCAGCCTTCATTGCATTCCTTACATACAGCCACTTCTGGATCCAGGCTGCCAGCTCACTGCACATGGTAAGCACATATTTGGTTATTGTTATTACTGCATATAAAGTAGATTCAAGTCTAAATGAGAGTAAAGTTTGTGTTGCTTTAGCATCTGTTAAAGTTTAATATGCCTTCCATATAAACAAAATATGGGATCAGTTTTATTTTCTCTTTTTCTGTTTGTTGCGTTTATTGCTTGTTATCATAGGTGATCCTGAGAGTGACATTATGTAACTTCTACAATCTAATGTTAGAGTATCTGTAGCCACTGATGATGACGATGATGATGATGTTGATGATGATGGAGATCAAGAGGCACAGTCTGGGGGTGTAGAAGGTCAGTCTGACATTGAAGTTGTGGCTCCCATATCCTTTGCCCATATTTCAGACACAACCAGTATGCCTACACGTAACCATGACACAGAAACCTTGGATACAGAACAGGTTGAGGGTAACACAGTTGATCAGGCTAGTGTGGTTATTCCAGTAGTAGAGCTGATTACTTCTCCTGGTAGACATCATGAGGGTGAGGTGCCACACAGGGAGGTTTGTAGGGGTCCTCAGAAGAGGCCTGTTATCCACTCATCTCCTGATGCTGATGTGTCATTAGGTGGCACCAGATGTATGTGTAAGGCCATAGTAGAGGCACAGGCATGTTCCACCAGGGCCTCCAAACAGACTCCTAAACATCATGCATTCTGACTTGAGTGACTCCCTGAACCATATGGGCAACACCTTGGACAGGATGAATGACACAGTGAATCAGGTAATGACTGAAATGGAACTCTGTTAGGAGACATTGGGTATCCATGTGGCCAGAAAGTCATTACATCTTCTGGTGTTAGTAGATGTGGCCAAACAAAATCCCACTCACACAATGACATTACAGTCACTTTTCCATCAGTGATTGTGGTGTTCACACCCAGACTAGTATGCTACAGGTTGGTGGTCCAGGGCATAATCATGAGGAGAGCTCATCTAACTTACACTCAGATAACACCCCAACGTCTAACCAGGGCCATGAAAGTGGTACTGTAACTCTTGGAAGATGTGTTTCTTATGCTTGGGGGGGGCAACAATGCTGTACTGAATACTCTACCATGCATGACTCACACCTGTCTGAGATGCCAGGATGTAGTGCTAGCACAGTGCTTAATTGCATTCATGCAGACACACACATAGAAAAAAAAATATCTTGCCATATCATTTCACTCACATATATGCAAAATATCTGAACAGGACTGTTGAATGTTATACATCTGTTGTTATTGGCCTTGAACACTGTATACTCTGAGAGATACATGTGTTTCTTTCTTGCACACACACACTTCATTGATGTCAGCCTTTCCCTCTTACCTACCCCCACCTTCCCATCCTGTGCAAATAATGACAACTGTGCCCTGCCCTTTGTATATGTCTTTGTGACTTAAAGTTGCATATATGCATACAGTGGATAGCTCATGCTTGCTTATTCAAAGCTTGCATTTATCAAATATGCATTGCAAAAGAAAAGTCGGTGATTCCTTGTTCATACTCATTGGTGAATAATTGTTTCTATAATTGTGGAACAACATTGTAATTCAGTTTGTATTGTCTTTACAGCATTGGAAGCATTAGGTATTTTAGTCTTGCATTTTGGATCAGCTGTGCAAATGAAGGTATAATTGACCAGTTCCGTGTTTTACAGATGATGGTCAGTTCAAATAATTGATGCACTGTATTGTTTCTAACACATAAGTGAATATAGCAAAAATCTAACAAGAGGAGATATTAATGACATTACTATACTCTTCAGACAAATGTTCAGCTTAGAGGCACATACATATTTCCATATGAGAGTAATCAGTTCTATAACCTTTTTGTTCTTCTTTACAGGTTCTACACTTATCTTGTAATTAGTGCAGGTACAAATTGTGTCCTTCTGGGTTATTCCTGTGTAATGCTATCAGAACACAGAAATTACCTGGTTAAGTAAAGGTTGTGCTGTTTAAAAGGCATCAATTTTCCTATTTGTACGTGGGTGGGATCTTATGTTTTGAGCTAGATATGAGTTTGTGTGCTCTCTTTTTCCTGTTAGTCAGAGCCATGGCATGCATTGCATGCCCTCATCTGCCAGCATCATATGCAGCTGGTGGTTCTCCCTCAGACTCCTCATCTGTACCTGCTGCTGGCCTTGCCTGTAGTTCTTATAATTATGGTGCAGCCCCTTGCTGTCCTTGTTGAAGCTGTTTCCTGAGGATTATATTGTGTAGCATGGCACAAACTGTAAGTACTTCTTCAGATGTGCCTGGTACAGACTACAGTGCACTTCCTGATGTATCTAGGCAATGGAACCTTGATTTCAGCAGTCCAAACACACATTCTCTGATATTCATAGTTTGAGTGTAGGCAACACTGTATCCTTGCTCACTGGGGTTTTTCATGGGTGCCATGAGCCAGGACTCCAGTGCATATCATCTCCCACTAGATAACCTTGAGGGATGCCACCCCTAGCAAACCTGGTGTACAGTTCATAAGTGTGCCATATGTATAAGTCATGGAAAGTGCCTGGGTTACCTGCACAGATGTTGTAGATGATCCCTTGATCATTAGAGACAACTCAACAATTTACAGAGTGAAAACCATTCTGTTGCTACACCTCCTTGCTGTTCATAAGGTAGGACTTTTATTTCTATGTGTGTGCAATCTATGATCCCCAAAACTTCAGAGAAATGTGCTGCTGCATAGAATCCCTACATAGGTCTTGTTCTGTCCTGTGGGGCTCATGGGAAACAGATATGCCCTCTTGTACATAGTAGCTTTGCATTTAAACTGATGTAATATTCCAGAGGCTGATATCTGTGACACCTGTAATATATGCTCTGTGAGTCTCTGGAAATTATTTCTTTATCATGCAGCCCATGCTGAGTCAAATGGGGTCTAAACACCCTTCTACTTCTTTTCCAAGTTCCAGCAGCAGCAGCAGCACCCTGATTTAAAGTCTGTTGCATGTACAGCATATTAATAGCAGCAGCAACCCCTAACATGTTTTTTTTCCTCGGTGCAATCATGCAGTATTCCAAAACTGTTAGTGTACAAGCAGAAGCCTATGGAGAGTGTACATTACTGCTTTGTGGCTTCCAGTATAGCTCTGCCATGTTGGATTGGTTAATTACCATGTACCTTGGCTTGTTATGGTTTCATTAGTGTATTCTGTTGTTTCCCTTTGTTTGGTGACAAGCCACTTACTGATTACCAAATAGCACACTATTGTGTTTATGACACACGATAGCTACACTTCATGTGCTGTTATGAATCTGGCTTGGAATTCCATTTTCAGTTCAGGTTGCTATCTAATAGAAGTCCTGATTTGAATTAGCATTAGTTTATTACTATTAAAATGCTTGAAATGTTAATAATAAATTTGGATTTATTTTTTTTATAATTATACCTTTTAATACATTGTAATGGTTTCCTTGATTTTCACTTGATTTCTTGTGTAAATGATGTTGTTATATGTAAAGCCACTAGATAACTGTGGAACCTAAGAAATATTACAGACTGGGCTCTGTAATTATTTTATGCTTGTATTCACTGGAGAAAACAGCCAAGCCATTGAGTTATATAAGCTGTTTAAGTACTGGGAATCAGCTTTGCTTATTTTAGTAATGCATGTAACTCAATCCCTCTTCTTCACAACTGTGGCATGTACTATTGCTTGCTCAAGGGACAGACTTGTACATCAACACATTATGATCTAAGTATACCATGAAACACAGGTTCAAACACATCTGTGTATTCTTAGGAGAGAACCTACCATGACCCTTGCCCCAAGACGAGTGAACAACCTGCTACTGCCTTACCACTACCCAAGGACAGCACCTCCATTTCCCTGGCAACTAGTTAAACACAGACTATCTGATGCTTTATCACAGTTTGCCAGCAGAGACTGCTTGTGGCAGAGAATGTTTAATTCTATGAACAGCCACGAATGTGTCAGGTTAGTGTAAAAGTTGGAATTAAAAATATACTGAGTTAGGAAGTTGTGATAGTCTTAGACGAATAATTTGAATAAATGGCAGAGGTATAACCAAGCAAATCTGTTACCCTCAGTAAACTGATTAAGCTGTACGTGACAAATAGAGTGACAACTGTTGTTAAGATAAGTGCTGACAAACTTATGATGTATCTATTGGAGTTTTTCAATAACAAATGCATTTGTGAAAGTTGTGCTAATTTCTTTATTGTTTTTAATATGTGTCTGTTATAGACTGGAATCCAAAATATTACAATAGCAAGACAACACAGTCTCCATCATCATGCCCATGTTACTCCAAACATGAAAATCCAAACCACCATTCTGAGATGACCTCATGCTGGGGACAGGATCCGTTCAACTCAATACCTTATAATGCTGATGTACTGAACTGAAGGGTAGCACTCTACACATAGACAAGACAGCGTAATTCAGTTGCATTCAGTGTTAATGAACCACATTAGCCAGTCTGATTGCAGAGCCAAAGCTGTCTGAGGAATTCTGGGAGCCTCTGTCTGATTAAAGTTCATAGGTTTATAGGTTCATAGGTTCATACTAGGCTATCTGCCCTAGGGCATTTATAAGCCTAGCCAGAATGTGTTTGGCTTTCGCCACCCATTTTAAATTTATTTTGCTATGCCATTTTTAGAGGTTAGTATACTGTGCCTCTGTCTAACAGTGACACAGAAGTGATACCCGGGGTAAACCTACGATCTCTCATCCACTCATCAAGATTCCTCTTGAAGAGAGTCAATGAGGGACTCTGCCTAACCTGGACTGGGATTTTATTCCAGAGTGAAGGGAGCCTCTGGGTTATGAATCTGTCCCTCCAGCATGTCCTATTTATTTCAGTGCTGAGGTTCAAGTCTCTCGAGCGCGTAGCTCGACGGGATTTGGATTTTCTGAGGTGCAGCATGTCCATTAATTCCGGGTTGGACATGGCTTTATACGTCAGGCACAGATCGCCTCTGAACAGGCGGTATGCCACTGAGTAGAGCTGGAGTTTCTTTAACCGGGCAGCATATGGCATCTGTTTGAGCCCTTTGATCCTCTTGGTGAGGTACTTTTGGGGTCTTTCCAGTTGTTGCAGGTGTCTGGTAAGGTACATCCCAAAAGGGGCATTGTACTCAATTATGGGCCTGATGAGGGATGAGTAAAGAGGCACGATGACCTCCCCTGATCTAGATGTGAATCCCTTCATGATTAGGTGGGCTATATAAAATGTTTTTCTAACCACTTTGGCCACGTGGTTGTCAAATGAGAGATTGCTATCAACTTGGGTCCCCAGGTCCCTAATTACTTCTTCTGTACTTAATGGATTACCACCTATGTGGTAATTTGTGGGCACTTTGTTTTTGCCAAAGAGGATGACTATACACTTTTTGGCATTTAGCTTGAGGCCATGGCATTGGCACCAGTTGTCTGTTTCTATAAGGCCCTTTTGGAGGATGCTTGTGTCGGCTGGAGAGTCGATTATGGTGCCCAGTTTGCAGTCATCTGTGAACTTGGTCAGCCACAGTCCTTCCGTGTTGGCCTGTACCTCCGAGAAATATATACCAAACAAGAGAGGTCCCAGGACTGAGCCTTGTGGGACACCAGTTGTAACTGGTTTGGAGTCTGACATGGCTCCATCAATTCTAACAATGTGGGTTCTGTCCTTGAGCCAGTTTGCAATCCATCTAGTGACATAGGGGTTTATGTTTAAGCTGGTGAGCTTATCTATAATGCCCGAGTGGGGTATTGTATCGAAGGCTTTTGCGAGGTCCAGGTAGGCTGTGTGGACCACCTTCCCCTCGTCAATGGCCTTGGTGACTGTTTCAAAGAAATCAACCAGGTTTAAGAGGCAGGATAGGCCCTTAACAAAGCCGAACTGGGTAGGATGCAGTGTCTGTAGGTCCCCAATATCTTTATTTATGAGGTCCATAATGATCCTTTCCATAGCTTTGCAGACCAAGCTAGTCAGGCTTATGGGGCGATAGTTTCCAGGATCCGTTGAGGCACCACCTTTATGGAGAGGGACCACTGTTGCTGTACGCCACTCTTTGGGCACATATCCTGTAGTAAGGCTGAGATTGAACAGTAGTTTTATGTTTGGGTTTAGCTCTTCTTGGAGTTCATGTAGGACGCAGCCTGGGACACCATCTGGTCCCATTGATGCTGTGTTTTTTGCTTTGGAGAGGGCGGCTCTTACCTGAGCATCTGAGATGTCAGGGGGGCAGCACTCTGCTGGGATAGATATTTGCCCTTTTGGTGGGGAGGGAGAAGTTTGCTGAACCTGTCAGCTAGGATGTTGGCAATGTCTGTGGGTTTGGTGTATTTTTTGTCATTTTGGACTAATTCTGAGCATATCTGGGAATTACCACTCAGGTTCCTAACATAACTAAAGAAAGCCTTATGATTATCCTTAGTTTCCTGTGCAATTTTTCTCTCGAAGCTGGCCTTAGACAATTTTATGTGTGCCCGTAGTTTTTTGCTAATACTGATCAGTGATGCCTTCCCTTTTTGGGATTTTGCTCTATCATTTAGTAGCTTCCTCCTTCTATTGTATAGTTTGTTTATGGCTGGGGTCCACCAGACAGGACGTCTGCCTTTGGAGGATTGGGTCTTGGTTTTATTTGGGATCGCATGATCCATGCATTCCTGAAGGTGTTCATAGAATGCGTTTATAAAGGATTCTGCGGTCTGGGCCATATTTTCCACAGGCCCGGGGGCTTTGAAGGATTCCACCTCAGTTTTGAGGAGTGTGAAATTTGCTTTAGAGAAGTTTTTCACTGTGGTTTTCTGGGCAGGGGGTGGGGTCGGGATGTGAATATCCAGTGAGATTAGTTTATGGTCTGATCTTACCAGTGAGAGATACACTTCTGGTCTGGAGCATAGAGTCCCCATGTTGGTGATGATCAGGTCCAGTATGTTTTCCCCTCTTGTGGGAGTGGTAGCAAGTTGTTCCATAGCATTTGAGTTTATAAATTCTAGGAACCTTTGGGCTAGGGTGTTGGAGCTAGAGTAATGCTCCCAGTCTATGTTTGGGTAGTTGAAGTCACCCAATATAACGGTGTTTGGAGAGACCTTCATATTTTCCAGTGTTCTCAGGAAGGCCGAGTGGGGTTCCTGGGTTTGGGAGGGTGGTCTGTAGCAGACTATAAACTGGAAGGCAGTTTTACCCACTGTTAGTTGCACATGGATAGTCTCTGATGCTTCGTGCTTTGCCACCAACCTGGAGATGTGGGTATCTTTGATGAATATCGATACTACCCCTCCTTTTGTGGTTCGGTCCAAGTTTTGGGGCCGAAAAGAATGGTATGAGGTATAACCTGGTAGAGGTGGGGTGCTCTCGGGAGCCCTGAACCAGGTTTCTGTTACTGCACAGATATTGATGTTCTCCATGCTAAGGAGAGTTTTGAGTGCATGCATCTTGAGGTTTAGACTTCTGGCGTTGAGTAGCATTACTCTTAGTTTCTTATCCCTTGTGATACCTATGGAGATGGGTTTGTCTTTTGAACCTTGCCTAAAAAAGGCACTATGGGGGTAGCAAGAGCCTTTGCCAATATCCGAAAGCCCAGGGGTGACAGGTGCAAGCCGTCCCTAGCAAAGCATCGTGACTTGTCGAGCATATCATCCCAAGCTGACAGGCATTGGATCCCCTTTGAATGACACCAGTACTTAAGCCAATCTTGTCTTCATATTGTGGCATCATTCTTGGTGAGGGTAAGATGCTACTCAAGGTCAGGGTCATACCGACCTGGGCTACATGCTCAGAGAGCTCCTTTATGTCTCTTTTCATGTAGTCCAGGGAGGTACATCTCAGGTCATTCACACCAGCATGGACAATGACTGAGTCATATTTGTACTTGCCTTGGATTGACCTGAGTGCTTGTGTTATGTGGCAGATCCTAGCACCCGACAGGCTGCTCACCGTGACCCTCTCCTTGTTCAGCCTGGTGAGCGGGACGTCAGTGTACCTGATGATAGAGTCACCTATTACAAGTGTATCAGGTGTGTTGTTTAGTCTTAAGGGCTGTGACTGTTTGGCACACTGGCTTTGTGAGGTATGTGTTGCACGTGTTTTGTTTTGGGGTAGCGGCTGCTTGGGTGTCTGCTTTGGAGGTCTCTGCTGCTTCGGCAGATCTTTATTTAGAGCCTCCGAGTATGTTTTTGTGTGATAATGTGTTTGGTTTGCTGTCGTGGTAGGTCTATGTGAGACTGGAATTGTAGTGAGTGTGGTTTCCTTCTCCTCCTGACTGGTTATGCCAGTACTGAGTTGAGAGAGCTTAGCCTCCAGTTTGGCTATATGGTTGCATCTATCACATGTGTTGGAATTTGTTGGGAGGAGGAGTGGGTTGTCTGTGTACATGAGGCAGTTGTAACATTGCCTCAAGATTCCCAAATTCACCAGCTGGACCGGAGAGGAAATTGACAACTGACCTTTGGACATGCTAGAATAATATTGGGAATTCCTTAATAATTGAAAACCAAAGCCAGTGGGGAGTGAGTGTGTAGTGCTTTTAATTTTTAGTGCTGACTTATATAATTGCTTTAGTGAGCAAGTGCCAGGTAACTTAAGTGCAATGTGTTACAGGTAACTTAAATGCAAAAATGACAAACAGTAACTTTCTTTCAAGTGAAACAAGGAAATAAGTACAGTAAGCAATGCAGATATCACTAGTGATCCACAGAAGCGCTGAGAAGCCGTGTATTACGTGGAATTAGCATTCCAGGGAAATAACAAGCAAACAGCAAGCAAATAAACAAAGCTAGATTCAGCAGGCCTGGATCTAGTCTATGCTACAGCAAACAAGGTGTACCAATTTCAGTAAGATACAGTTCAAATATTCAGGCGCTATAAACCTTTAACCAGAAATTCCCAGCTCAGAAGGGCAGAGTCCAGCCTCTTCTCCCACAAGAGTGCAGACCACAAACCTTCTTAATGTAAAATAACTGGCCTGAAGCCCAAGTGCTTAAACCAATACTAATACACTTTAAGAATAACAGACACTGGCCTCTCAATCAGCAGTTCCCAACTTAGAAGGATGAAAGCTACCTGTCCTGCCACCACAGTGCATGCCACAAACCTTCCTAATGTAAAACAACTGGTCTGAAGCCCAAGTGCTTAATCCAAAAGACTTAGAATGATAGCTACACTTTAATCAAGTTACTACCAAGCAGTAATAAATACAATTGAATACTTTAGAGAATGCCTGGATTAGTGCTCAAGTTACACAAACAAAGCTAAATCCAGCAGGCCCGAATCAAGTCTATGCCACAGCAAACAAGGCGCACCAACTTCAGTAAGAAACAGTTCAGATATGCATGCACTATAAGCCTTCAACCAGAAATTCCCAGCTCAGAAGGGCAGAGTCCAGCCTCTCCTCCCACAAGAGTGCAGACCACAAACCCTCTTAATGTAAAATAACTGGCCTGAAAGCCCAAGTGCTTAAACCAGAAATAATACACTTTTAGAATAACAGACACTGAGCCCTCAATCAGCAGTTCTCAACCTAGAAGGATGTAAGCTACCTGTTCTGCCACTACAGTGCAGACCACAAACCCTCTTAGTGCAAAACAACTGGTCCGAAGCCCAAGTGTTTAAACCAAAAGGCTTAGAATGAGTTACACCAAGCAGTAATAAATACAATTGAGTACTTTTAAGATGATGCAAAAGTAAAAAAGTAGGTAGAAACACAAAAGCAGATGAAATTTTTTTTTTTTTTTTTTTTTTTAATCTGAACAAGTGCTGAGATCAAAGAAACAGATTTGAGTACTGAAACTAGAAAACTGGCTAGTTATAAGAAAAAAAAAACTATGCTAGAAGGCTTCAATCCAACACAGAAGGGCCTGGGGGCTCAGAAGCCTACAAATAGTCTATACCACTTAACAGGAAAGGCAGGAAACAAGCTTAATTTTTTTTTTGTTTCCCAGATGTTCTCTTTGTACACAGTAGGAGTGCCTGAAATCAGAATATGATCTCACTGAAATAAGTTGAGTGAGCAAATGAGATGGGCCCAAAAGGAGTATCCAAACACAAATTTACAAGAGGGGTGGGCAGTTGCAAGGCCACTAAGATTAACACCAAAACAAAAACAGTGAGGGTGGGTGTGACTAACTGAAGAGCAGAGTGAAAATTTCCAGTTCAGTTAATATTCCTTCCACACAGTTAAAATCAATTTAAATACTGTATTTTTTTGAAAAAAAAAAGAGCAGATAAAGGTACTTAAATGCTCTTATACATCCAGTTGAATATAGCAAGTTCTTAGCCGGCCAAAGCTGAGGTTTTTAAGCAGAAAATATTTCACACTGTACCACTTAAATAGGCAAGGACAGGAAATCAAAGAATGTGACTACCCCCACACCTGTAATTACTCGCAAATAACAAAATTCAGCAAACACTGACTAACTTCCAGTTCAGCTAATATTCCTTCCACACAGTTAAAATCAATTTAAATACTGTATTTTTTGAAAAAAAAAGAGCAGATAAAGGTACTTAAATTCTCTTATACGTCCAGTTGAATATAGCAAGTTCTTAGCCTGCCAAAGCTTAGGTTTTTAAGTAGAAAATATTTCACACTGCATCACTTAAATAGGCAAGGACAGGAAATCAAAAAATGTGACTACCCCCACACCTGTAATTACTAGCAAATAACAAAATTCAGCAAACACTGACTAACTTCCAGTTCAGCTAATATTCCTTCCACACAGTTAAAATCAATTTAAATACTGTATTTTTTTGAAAAAAAAGAGCAGATAAAGGTACTTAAATTCTCTTATATGTCCAGTTGAATATAGCAAGTTCTTAGCCGGCCAAAGCTGAGGTTTTTAAGCAGAAAATATTTCACACTGTACCACTTAAATAGGCAAGGACAGGAAATCAAAGAATGTGACTACCCCCACACCTGTAATTACTAGCAAAAAACACAATTCAGCAAACACTGACTAACTTCCAGTTCAGCTAATATTCCTTCCACAGTTAAAATCAATTTAAATACTGTATTTTTTTGAAAATAAAAGAGCAGATAAAGGTACTTAAATTCTTTTATACGTCCAGTTGAATATAGCAAGTTCTTAGCCGGCCAAAGCTGTGGTTTTTAAGCAGAAAATATTTCACACTGTACCAATTAAATAGGCAAGGACAGGAAATCAAAGAATGTGACTACCCCCAATTCTAGCAAATAACAAAATTCAGCAAACACTGACTAACTTCCAGTTCAGCTAATATTCCTTCCACACAGTTAAAATCAATTTAAACACCGTATTTTTTTGAAAAAAAAAAGAGCAGATAAAGGTACTTAAATTCTCTTATACGTCCAGTTGCATATAGCAAGTTCTTAGCCAGCCAAAGCTGAGGTTTTTAAGCAGAAAATATTCCACACTGTACCACTTAAATAGGCAAGGACAGGAAATCAAAGAATGTGACTACCCCCACACCTGTAATTACTAGCAAATAACACAATTCAGCAAACACTGACTAACTTCCAGTTCAGCTAATATTCCTTCCACACAGTTAAAATCAATTTAAATACTGTATTTTTTGAAAAAAAAAGACCAGATAAAGGTACTTAAATTCTCTTATATGTCCAGTTGAATATAGCAAGTTCTTAGCTGGCCAAAGCTGAGGTTTTTAAGCAGAAAATATTTCACACTGTACCACTTAAATAGGCAAGGACAGGAAATCAAAGAATGTGACTACCCCCACATCTGTAATTACTAGCAAATAACACAATTCAGCAAACACTGACTAACTTCCAGTTCAGCTAATATTCCTTCCACACAGTTAAAATCAATTTAAATACTGTATTTATTTGAAAAAAAAGACCAGATAAAGGTACTTAAATTCTCTTATATGTCCAGTTGAATATAGCAAGTTCTTAGCCGGCCAAAGCTGAGGTTTTTAAGCAGAAAATATTTCACACTGTACCACTTAAATAGGCAAGGACAGGAAATCAAAGAATGTGACTACCCCCACACCTGTAATTACTAGCAAATAACAAAATTCAGCAAACACTGACTAACTTCCAGTTCAGCTAATATTCCTTCCACACAGTTAAAATCAATTTAAAACTGTATTTTTTTGAAAAAAAAGAGCAGATAAAGGTACTTAAGTTCTCTTATACGTCCAGTTGAATATAGCAAGTTCTTAGCCGGCCAAAGCTGAGGTTTTTAAGCAGAAAATATTTCACACTGTACCACTTAAATAGGCAAGGACAGGAAATCAAAGAATGTGACTACCCCCACACCTGTAATTACTTGCAAATAACAAAATTCAGCAAACACTGACTAACTTCCAGTTCAGCTAATATTCCTTCACACAGTTAAAATCAATTTAAATACTGTATTTTTTTGAAAAAAAAAGAGCAGATAAAGGTACTTAAATTCTCTTATACGTCCAGTTGAATATAGCAAGTTCTTAGCCGGCCAAAGCTGAGGTTTTTAAGCAGAAAATATTTCACACTGTACCACTTAAATAGGCAAGGACAGGAAATCAAAGAATGTGACTACCCCCACACCTGTAATTACTAGCAAATAACAAAATTCAGCAAACACTGACTAACTTCCAGTTCAGCTAATATTCCTTCCACACAGTTAAAATCAATTTAAATACTGTATTTTTTGAAAAAAAAAAGAGCAGATAAAGGTACTTATATTCTCATCTACATCTAGTTGAATATAGCAAGTTCTTAGCAGGCCAAAGCTGAGGTTTTTAAGCAGAAAATATTTCACACTGTACCACTTAAATAGGCAAGGACAGGAAATCAAAGAATGTGACTACCCCACACACCTGTAATTATGAGCAAATAACAAAATTCAGCAAACACTGACTAACTTCCAGTTCAGCTAATATTCCTTCCACACAGTTAAAATCAATTTAAATACTGTATTTTTTTGAAAAAAAGAGCAGATAAAGGTACTTAAATTCTCTTATACGTCCAGTTGAATATAGCAAGTTCTTAGCTGGCCAAAGCTGAGGTTTTTAAGCAGAAAATATTTCACACTGTACCACTTAAATAGGCAAGGACAGGAAATCAAAGAATGTAACTACCCCCACACCTGTAATTACTAGCAAATAACAAAATTCAGCAAACACTGACTAACTTCCTGTTCAGCTAATATTCCTTCCACACAGTTAAAATCAATTTAAATACTGTATTTTTTTGAAAAAAAAAGAGCAGATAAAGGTACCTAAATTCTCTTATATGTCCAGTTGAATATAGCAAGTTCTTAGCCGGCCAAAGCTGAGGTTTTTAAGCAGAAAATATTTCACACTGTACCACTTAAATAGGCAAGGACAGGAAATCAAAGAATGTGACTACCCCCACACCTGTAATTACTAGCAAATATCAAAATTCAGCAAACACTGTCTAACTTCCAGTTCAGCTAATATTCCTTCCACACAGTTAAAATCAATTTAAATACTGTATTTTTTTGCAAAAAAAAAGAGCAGATAAATGTACTTAAATTCTCTTATACGTCCAGTTGAATGTAGCAAGTTCTTAGCCGGCCAAAGCTGAGGTTTATAAGCAGAAAATATTTCACACTGTACCACTTAAATAGGCAAGGACAGGAAATCAAAGAATGTGACTACCCCCACACCTGTAATTACTAGCAAATAACAAAATTCAGCAAACACTGACTAACTTCCAGTTCAGCTAATATTCCTTCCATGCAGTTAAAATCAATTTAAATACTGTATTTTTTTGGAAAAAAAAGAGCAGATAAAGGTACTTCAATTCTCTTATACGTCCAGTTGAATATAGCAAGTTCTTAGCCGGCCAAAGCTGAGGTTTTTAAGCAGAAAATATTTCACACTGTACCACTTAAATAGGCAAGGACAGGAAATCAAAGAATGTGACTACCCCCACACCTGTAATTACTAGCAAATAACAAAATTCAGCAAACACTGACTAACTTCCAGTTCAGCTAATATTCCTTCCACACAGTTAAAATCAATTTAAATATTGTATTTTTTTTTTAAAAAATAGCAGATAAAGGTACTTAAATTCTCTTAATTTCATCAGCAAAGTAGCTCCATCTGCATGAAGGACTTAACACTGCAGGTAAGTAGGTGGGTAAACAAAGGCATGAGGGCATTCAGTGCCTCAGCTCCATCAATAGGGCAGATTGGTGACTACAGATATGTCAGTCAGCAGTGCTGTCATGCCTGTATTGACCACGGATGAAGAGACAAAGATATGAATTGCCACCATCAGCTCACCAGGTCAGAGGTGTAGCTAGCTAATGAGACATCAGGTGACATCCTCCAATCTGACACCTCCCCTGCTAAACTTTAAGATGAGGTGCAAAAACAAACTCTTCTTTCATCTTAAGTTGTAGCAAACTGTTTACTACATTTGTAGCAAGCAGCTGCCACAGTTTATGTCACAGAGAGCATTAAAGCTCTTCAGTTCAAACTGAAAATGAAATATCAGCATTCAGAATGTAAATAACACACTGAAGACTGATCAGAGTCTGCCGATAATGCTTCCAACACTTTGCACCCAGGAGAGCTGCCATGTTTATTTTTTACCCCACCATAGCTACACCTCTGCACCATGGAAAGGAATCTATCTTTTTTTTTTTAAACACCACTAAAAAAAACTGTCCTCTGAGGAGTTTATGGTATGTCTCACAAAACCCACAAGCATGTACATAGACAGTCCTAGGCAGGCCTCCTGACTACTGATACATGCAGTATAGCTTCACCTGAATGTGGAACTAAGTACTCCAGGTCAACCAGCTTCCCACGCAGTACTACCTGCAATACGTAGTCTAAGGTATAGTTGGGGTTTCGGCTTCACCAAGAATCCCATTCTTTTTCACCAGGAAGCCCATTCATTTCATTGGGCTTTGCCACAGATTTGGAGCTGTACTTCATTGAATACTGCAAATGTGCAATGCCAAATTATTTCTGTGAAACAAGCCAGATTCTCCTTTTGGAATTGGTCATAGATTCCATAGCTCCCCAAATAGAATACTTTCAATGAGGACTAGCAGAGCCCTATCTTTTGGAATCAGGAATTGAGTAACTTGATTATTTAGGTGTGTTACTCCATGCTAATGTATTTCAGAATCTGGCTTTATGTGTGCTTTTAATTATTCACTATGTTGATGGTGTTAAACAGCATTTGATTTTTGAAACCACATGGCACAAGGGAAAAGTACATCAATTTTCTTTTTTATTTTTCAATTTTTTATTATTTTTTTAATATATACATTTCTTCAATAACTCACAGCAATGAAGTTCCTTAAATTCCATAGTCACATTCATTTCCACTCTCTTGCAGGATCGAAGCGCCAAAGTAGCTGAACACAGGTATCAGGAATCTCAGCCATGATGCAGTGGAGGTTAATACTTTTTTTATATGTTCTGAACTCCATTTCCTCTTCATTAACAAGAACACTGAACCACCTGCTACTCAGACACTACAGTATGTCCATGATTATGCATTTTTGCTATGTTCAGCTGGAGTGGAAAATATTGCTTGGATGTAGCTGCACATCTAAATCCTGCTTTCATCACAATGGAGGCATTTATAGAGAGGTGACTCCTAGCAGGACCATCATCAACCTAAACCTGCCTCCCCCAGTAGGCGTTCCAGTGTCAGATGCTCACTTCTCAACCATCCCTGCTATCTCCTAGAGTACTATGACCACTGTTCAGATCTTGGTCATCAACAGGATAGTCAGGTCTAAAACCAGGGACATATAAGTGTATCACATTCTGTTTGTTGCTTGATAGTTTACTCAATGCTGAAAGCACCTGCCATATCTAACAATGTGATCACTGGTATCAAGTATAATTTATGTAATAAGCCACTGTATCTTTACATTAAAAAGTGATAAAGTGAGTTTTAGGAAAAGATGCATAAAATTAATTTAGTGATTTCCACTGAGTATTTAAACGGTGACTGCACAGTTCATGTTTGAGAGATTTTTGAAATGTATGGAATATGAGAAATAGTCTGGTATTCACAGTAAAGTAATTCAATATGCTGTGTGAAGCTACATGTAAAAATATTACAAACACAGTATAGGCAATTCAGAAATAAAAGTACCACAGCAGCACAATGCTCAAAACTGCATGATAAGCAGCTTGTACAAATGAGTGCATAAGTGGTTGCAAATGAAGTAGCACATGATAATAAGGGAAAAGTACAGTTGTGTGCACTTACCATAAATGTAGATGTTTGAGTGTATTAACTGTTGCAGTCATTACAGGTTGCCCTCAGTCGGCCTGAATTCCAAAGCCCTGGGTCCTGCGTCGGCTGCTGTCACCCCTTCCCTGACGTCAGGTCGTCAGAGGTATAAAATATGCGGCTGCCACCATTTTCTTTAGTTTCTCTTGCCCCAGATGTCAGGTGCCCCCTAAAAGGGTAGCCAAAATGTGTATATATAAATATATATATATATATATATGTGTGTAAATACATGCACCAATATAAACTTTACCTTCATCTACAAGCAAATACACCACATAGGTTGTATAAATCAGAGAAGGAAAGATAGGTTCCATCAGAAGAAAGGGGGATGGCGGGTGGGTAACCTGGACTGCAACAGTGAATACACTCGAACATCTACATTTATGGTAAGTGTACACAACTGTACTATGTTCTTCGTGTTTCACTGTTGCAGTCATTACATTTGGATAGAGTCCCAAAGCTATGGATGGGAGTCTGCAGCTAAACAGCATTATGAGTGGCTATGAGGCCCTGCAGAACTGCAGTGGCAAAGCCTGCCCTGAATTTAGAGTAGAGTGGCAGATGATAGTGCTTTGTAAAAGTGTACACTGAACTCCAAGTAGCAGCCTCTAAAATGTCCTTGGTTGGTACTCCCCTAAGAAAGGCTGCCGAAGTGGCTGCAGATCTGGTTGAATGTGGCCTAATGCCCTTAGGCACTGGCTTGCCATCGGGTAAGTAGCAGAAATGAATGCAGTGGCCTATCCACTTTGAAATAGTCTGCTTTGAGATAGCCTTTCCTTGTGATCCTGCAGCATATGCCACTAGTAATTGCTCTGTCTTTCTGAAAACTTTGGTTCTGTCCAAGTAGAATCTAAGTTGTCTGTGTAAGTCCAAAGAATGCATAATTCTCTCCCTTTTGTTCTGTGGATTTGGATAAAAATTTGGCAGATGATTAGTTTGTTTAAGAGCCACACTGGAAACCACCTTAGGCATAAAGGTTGGGTTTGTCCTCAGAGAGACCCTGTCTGGATAAAAAAATGATAAAAGGTTCCACAGCCATGAGTGCCTGTAGCTCTGAAACTCATCTTGAAGAAGTTATTGCTAGGAGCAAAGCTGTTTTCCAAGATAAAAACTTTATATCAGCAGTAGCAGCTGGCTCAAAAGGAGGCAGGGTGAGTTTTTCCAAGACGTAGTTGAGGTCCCATGAAGGCATTGGTGATCTCCTTGGAGGCCTTAAATTTTTGACTCCTCTGAGGTACTGTTTTAATAAGGGATGAGAAAAGATAGGTGGCTCTGTATTGTAATGAGCTGAAATGGCAGAGGCATGAATTTTAATAGATGAAAAAGATAGGCCTTTGCCCAGCATCTCAGTTAAGTAACACAAAATTTGAGGAATATTTGGCACAGCTGTAATAGTTCCTTGTGCCTGGTTCCTAGCACAGAATCTCTTCCATTTTTCAGCATAAGATTTTCTAGTACTAGGCCTTCTGGCCTCCAAAATGACATCCATCACAGCTTTACTGAGAGGAGTGTTTTGTATGACTACATTATCCGCCATGCTGCCAGGTTTAAAGCCCTGAGTTGGCTGTGCAGAATCTGTTTATTTTGCTGGGACAGTAGATGAGGTATTTGAGGTAAAGTCCAAGTTGGGCATTGAGACAAGTTCTTTAGGATTGGAAACCAGTACTGGCGGGCCAGTCTGGGGCAATCACTATCATTTTTGGCTTCTCCTGTCTGACCTTTAGGAGTACCTTGGGAAGGAGAGGCAGTGGAGGAAAGACATATACTGATAGGTTTTTCCAGCTGAAAGATAGGGCATCCACTTTCTATGCTTGCCTGTGATAAGTCCTTGTGCAGAATCTTTTTAGTTGGCAGTTGTGAGGGGAGGCAAATAGATCTATGTCTGGGTTTCCCCATTTTCTTGTTATCGTGCTGAAGATTTGTGGATCCAGCTGCCACTCGTGGGGATCCATGAGGTTTCTGCTTAGTTCGTCTGCCAGAGTATTTTTCCTTCCTGGCAGGAATTGTGCCTGCAGATGTACTTGGTAAGTTAATGCTGTGTCCCACAAAGTCATGGCTAATCTGCAAAGGGGTTAAGAATGTGTGCCCCCCTGCTTGTTTATATACCACATGACCATAGTGTTGTCTGCCTTTATCAGTAGTTGTCCCAGATGAACTAGGTCCTTGAAGGCTGTCAGGGCATTCTGAACAGCTAGCATTGATTTTTGATTGATATGTAGATGCTTTTGGGTTAAGGACCATGTGCCCTGAATGCATCTTCCTGCCATGTGGGCCTCCCAGGCATAATCTGATGCATCCGTTGCTAGTGTCTGCCTGGCTGGGGGTAATGTGAATGGCTGTCCCTTGTTTTGGTGACAAGCCTTTGCCCACCATTGAAACTCCTGTTGTAGGCAGGGAATGAGAGTAATCATTGTTTCCAGGGTGTGGCAATACTGAGTCCAAACACTTTTTAGGCACCATTGAAGTTTTCTCATATGCAGTCTTGCATATGGAATTAGTAGGATGCAGGATGCCATGAAGCCCAAAGCCTGCAGAATTTTTCTTGCAGATGACTGATCCTTTGTTGCCAACATTTTGAAATAGGTAGTCAGTTGCCTTTGTTTGTCTGGCGTAAGATAAGCCATCTGGACTGTTGTATTTAAGCTTGCACCCAGGAATATTATCTCTTGAGAGGGTACTAGTTTTGATTTCTTTTCGTTGACTGTGTACCTTAGGCATGTTAGAAGTCTTTTCACAAACGCCAGATGCTGTAGAAGAATGTCCTTGTCCTCTGCTTGAATTAAACAGTCGTCCAAGTAAGGATATATTTGTATTCCTATTTGTCTGCAGAATGCAATTACTGGTGCCAGGCACTTTGTAAAGACCTTGGGTGCAGTACATAAGCCAAAGGGCAGTGCATGGTAATGCATTGAGCCAGCCTTGAATCTGAGGTATCTTCTGCATAATTGTCTGATTGGGACATGCAGGTATGCCTCTTTTAGGTCTATAGTCACCCAGCCAAGCGTTCTTGCCCAGCATGGGCAGAATCTGCTGCAAAGTCATCATCATCTTGAATTTTGGTATGTCCAGGAATGTGTTCAGAGTAGATAGGTCCAATATTGTTCTCCAGGTCTTGTCCTTTCTGGGTACCAGGAACAGTCTTGAGTAAAATCTTTGTCCCTGCTCTTGCTCTGGTACTTGTTAAAAAGCCCCCATGTCCATGAGGGATGAGACTTGTTTTTGTGCCTCTGCCCATTGATCTTTTGGCAGATCTGGCCAGCCGTTTGCCTTTGGCAGGGTATGGAAATGGAACTTGTACCCTTGTGACACGATATTTAGAACCCAATTGTCCTGGGTTATGATGTGCCAATTTTGAGAAAAAAGTGCTAATTTCCCCCTAAGGGTGCTGCCAGGAGATAAGTGCTTGGTGCAGGCAGGGGGAAGTCATTGGGACTGTTTCCTGTATGGTTGAGATTTGTCTTCTCCAACTTTGGAGGTAGAAGCACCCCATTGCTTTGACCTGTAGGAACCTTGCACCTGGGATCTGCCGCTAGGGCATCTGGATCTGCCCCTTTGAGGTCTGTCTGACACAGGAAAGGACCAATTCTTTGTAGGCCAGTGTCTACTACACCTAGGTAGCTGTACTTGTATCCATTTTCTTTAACACCTCCTCTGCCTTAACACCAAACAAAGTATCATCCTGTAAAGGTGCATCTAATAATTTAACTTTGACATGATCAGGCAGATTTTGTTCCTTTAACCAAGCATGCCTCCTAATTACAGAATCTGTAACTGCGGCCCTGCAGGAGGCCTCCAAAGAATCAAAACCACATTGCAAAGTATGCTTTCCAACTTGTTCATCTGCATGCAATAAATCCTGCATTTCCTTGTTTTCTGCACATTCAGAGTTTAATAACATTTTCTGTTTAAGCAATGCCATGACATGTTGCTGATATTTGAGCATATGAAACTGACAGTTTAAGGCCCTTATAGCCAAGGTAGCAGATGTGTAAACCTTTTTTCCCCATCTATCCAGTGCCCTAGAATCTCTGTCAGAGGGGGTAGGGTTTTTTTGCAGCGGAAGCCTTAACTCCTTTGGGACCTTGAGAAATAGTTTCTGGGTCTGCAGCAGGGTTTTTTAAAAGGAATTTATGAGAGTCAGGAACCCTGTAATATCTGTCAGGCTTAACAGGAGCTGGAGGTAAGGAGTCAGGAGTAAGACTAGACTCCGAAAACACATCATCTACAATATGCACCACAGGTGGAATGGCTAGTGGCCTGTGTTGAGGTAGTAAAAGGAATTCCCTGAACCTCTTTTTAGATTCTGAAAAATCTTGGGTCTCTCAGTGGAAATGCTCCCTCATGGTATGCAAGGTTTCCCCGAAAGAATAATCCTCTGGAGGAGAAGCTGAAGGAATAGATTCTTCAGCATCAGAATCCTCATAGGGGGAAGAGAATATTCTTGATCAGAAGAGGAATCAAAAGAAATAGAGACCTGATCTGAAGATTCATAGTCAGTCTCTAGCCTAGGCCTCTTATCAGGAGGGGGATGGGAACCCCTGATCAAGGAAATTAAGTCTTCGGCCATTTTGAGCATCTGTTTTTTGGGCATAGAGGCCTGTCCACGTGGCTCTTGAGTTTGTTTCTTTGCTTTAGAAGGAGCTTTAGTCTTTGCCTTTGAAGCTGAGGTTGGCTTAATGTAAAGATGTTTAGGTCTGAATACACCCTCAGAAGCCGGTGCCTGCTCAGGGGCTCCGGACCCATCTGAAGGAATGGTATCCGAGGCTCCAGTACCTTGAGTTTCCAGCAGCATGGCCGACTCCACTTGGGAGTCGGTAGCGGGCTGCAACTCTAAAGTAGCTGGCATCAGGGGCTGCAAAAGTGCCTCATTGAGAACCGGCGAACAGGCGATTGTCTTAGGAGAAGCTTCGTCGTTGGTTTTGGGCCTCGGTTGTCTATCTCTCTCCTTTTCTTTGCGTTTTTTGTGAACTCCGGTAGTCGGATGGCTATCCAACGACTTTTCTGGATAATTAAACTGGCGTCCAAAATAGTTTAAAGCAAAATCATACCGATGCTTAATAGTGCGTTGGTTAAATCTAGCACAAAACCGACAACCAGCAACATTGTGATCAGGGCCTAGGCAAGGAATACAGTAAGAATGAAAGTCCTTATGAGGTATTTGCTTTCCACAAGAAATACAATTATTAACTTTTTCTGACATCGGTCTGGAGCAAGAAAAAAGTTTCCCCAGCAGGGTACTTAGCTTTATTGAAGACTTCGGATCTGAAACTCAAACACAAAAATCTCAGGAGTCGGCTGACCGGCACTTGCGAACTGCTTCTGCTTCGGGCACCATGCAGCAAGAAAGACTAAAGAAAAAGGCGTCGGCTGCATCTTTTTTACCTCTGACGACCTGACATTAGGAAAGGGGTGACAGCAGCCGATGCAGGACCCAGGACTTTGGAATTCAGGTCGACTGAGGGCAACCTGCCAGCAGAATTACCCAAATGTAATGACAGCAACAGTGAAACACGAAGAACATCATACTATGCAGGTATAAGCAGCCAACATGGCAATGCAATTCAAAAACCCAGAGGCATAGCTGACTTAGCCAGCACCCTGTGCCAATCCCATCAATAGCACCCCACCGCCTCAGCTCTTCAAGTCAACAGCAAAGAAAAAAAGGGCTTCTAGAAAACTGCATACATTACCCGATCCACCCCACCCCCAGCTCTTCAAATGAAGAGAGAGAAAAAAAAGTCCATGATCAAGTACCTGTGGCTACTGAATGCAGAAGCCAATCAGGTCCTAGCTCTGCACCCTGCCCCAGACCTTCCTGCTTTACCTTTGAGTATATAAAAATGAATGCTCTTTTTTCTACTGGCATACCAACCATGTGGTTAGCTCCTCCCTCCTGTCCCAGCTCTTCAATGGAAGAGCAGAAGAAAAAAACAAAAATAAAGGTCTGCTCATTGCACTGGCACACCAACCCAATGTTCAGGTACACACCCCCGCTCTCCTGCCACAGTCTTCAGTAGAAAAGCAAAGAAAGTCCATGATTAGATACCTGGGGGCCCTGAAATGCAAGATCCAATCAGCTCTCATCTCTGCACCTTTCCCCTAACCTTTCTTCCTCACATTTTATTTAAAAAAAATAAATAAATATATTTTCTTTCAAACTATAGCAAACTGCTTGCTACAAATGTAGCAAGTAGTTGCTACAGTTTATACTTGAGAACCATCTGAACAGCCCACAGATTTTACTTAAAAAATTATTTAATTTCTTACTTTTAGACTGCAGCAAACTGCTTACTGCAGTGTAGCAAGCAGTTGCTAGACACACACACACACACACACACACACACACACACACACACACACACACACACACACACACACACACACACACGCACACAAAGTTAAAAAGGAAAAAAAAGAAGAAAGAAAAAAATATACATGTTTTTATTTTTAAACTATAGCAAGCTGATTGCTACAATTTCTACAGTTTACACCACACATGGAGCAGTGCAGTATTTAGGCTTGACTGCAAGTGCAATATTTAAAAAGTGTAAGCATGACCTTGGGAGATGAAACATTTAGAACAGGGGCCTGAGAGATAAAGCATTTACAGCTTGCCTTTGTCCATTAGAGACATAGGTGCCAAACCAGGGATGAATTTCCTGTTCCCCATACAACTGTCCAAGTTATACTTGAATTTGGGTTAGGAAGGAACTCTTCTACACATGGATGGGGAGCCTGTTCCAGAGACAAGATAGTCCTTGGGATACATACCTATACATACCTATCTCTCCAGCAGGTCCTATTAATATCATAGGCAAGGTTTAAGTCTTTAGAACAGGTAATTCTGGTGCTGTTTGTTTTGTGGATATGCAGAAGTTCCATCAAAATGGGGTCTGACAGTACCCTATATGCCAGGCATAGATCTCCCCTCAACAGCCTGTTAGAGACAGAACACAGGTTTAGGTCCTTGAGGTAGTCTACATAGGACATTTTACTTACACCCCATATTCTTTTAGTGAGGAACTTCTGTGGGCATTACATTTGTTGGAAATGCCTCATTATGTAAATACCAAAGGGGGCATTGTACTCACTGACAGGTCTGATGAATTCCAAATACAGTGCAATAATGAATTCCTTGGACCTAGATCCCATACTTTTGTTTACAAGTTGAGCATCATTGAATGATTTCCTCACTGTTGTAGACATTTGACAGTCGAAGGCTAGATTACTGTCTATATGTGTCCCTAAGTCCCTGACTGCTGGGTCAACTTTTAGGGGTAGGTTGTCAATATGATAGTTACCAAGGCTGGATGACTTCCTGAAGGATACTATTATGATTTCTTGGCATTTAGTTTTAGTCCATGGCTCTGACACCAGTTATTTGTCTGTGTCAGCCCTTCCTGGAGAACTTTTGTGCCAGTGTGGGATTCAATGACAGCTCCTAATTTGCAGACATCTGCAAACTTAGTCAGCAAGACACCATTGACATCGGCCTTGACTTCAGAGAAGTAAATGCCAAAAAGGAGTGGTCCAAGGATCGATATCTGAGGGGCTCCACTTGTGGCTGGCCTCATTGTACAGGTGGACCCCCCAATTCTAACCTCTGAGTCCTGTTATTCAGCCAGTTGGCCATCCACCAAGTGGCAAACAGGTTTTACCTAACCATTTGAGTTTATCAATAATGCCCGAGTGGGGTATTGTGTCAAATGCCTTGGCCAAGTCAAGGTAGGCAGTGTGAATGATTTTGCTCTCATCCATTGCTTTGGTGACCTTCTCAAAGAAGTCCACCAGGATGAGTAGGCATGACATGTCCTTGATGAAACCAAAATGGGTCGGTTCCAGTCTCTGTAGGGTTACTATATCATTATTGATCATTCGCATGATAATTCTTTCCATGGCTTTACAAATAAGACTAGTTCGACTTATTGGTCTGTGGTTTTCAGGATCTGTAGATGGTCCTTCTTTGTGCAGAGTAATGATTGTTGCTGTTCTGCATTCATTAGGCACACAAGCTGTTTGGAGGCTACGGTTAAATAGCAATTCCAGAGTGTCTGATAGATCATGTTTCATGCTGTTTAGAAGGCATCCTGGAATATTATCTGACCCCGATGATGCAGTGTTCTTGGCCTTGGAGACAGCATTAAGGACCTTTTCACTTGTGATAGTAGGGGGAGTTATAGTTGATGGTATTTCCTGAGAGATAGTTGTGGGGGAGAGTGGGGTAAAGTTGGAGCTGAATTTGTCAGCCAGAAGGTTTGCTATATCATCTGGATCAGTATATTTGGCTCCATTTACAATGAGCTCTGCATAAAATTGTGTATTACCTTTGAGGTTGTGGGCATAGCTAAAGAATGCCTTGTGGTTGTCCTTGGCCTCAGAGGCCAAATGTACCGAAAATTTGGCTTTGGTAGACTTAAACTCTCCTCTGAGTTGTCTGTTTAATTTGATGACAGTGCTTTTATCCTGCTGGATGCTGCACCTCCTATTTTTTTGCCATGGTTTTCTTCCTGCTGTTATACAGCCTTTTGATTTTGTGATTACACCAGGGTGGCTTGCTTTTTTAGTTAGTTCTGCACTTCTTCCTGGTGGCTACAGCTGCCTCTATGCAACTATTAACATGCTTGTATAGGGTTTCTGTGAACATTTCTGCATAGTCAGCAGTGTTGTCGCATTTTATCTGAGCTTGAGCAGGAAGACAGCCTTAGAGTAATTCCTGAATATTCCAGGGTTA
The DNA here is from genome assembly GCF_019279795.1 of Protopterus annectens. Lineage (NCBI taxonomy): Eukaryota > Metazoa > Chordata > Ceratodontiformes > Protopteridae > Protopterus > Protopterus annectens. Next base: position 113,235,630 of record NC_056729.1, on the reverse strand, counting down.
GCTGGGGGTCCAGGTTTAAACATGAAGTGGCTCAGGTGCATTGTCCTGTTTGACCAGCCTTGAGGTGTAGTTATTTCTGATGTAAATCGATATACCTCCACCTTTAGTCCCTGTCTGTAGTAGCTAGTCTAAATGTGTGGAAGGCATTATAAAATTTCACTGTCGAGTGCTTGCCACAGCTTTAAAGCTTGTCCCAGTGCCCACACAAACATCAGCCTCTTCTAGAGTGTAGAGAGAATCTAGGAAGTAGAGTTTTTTTTTTAGACTCCTAGCATTGAACAAAATGCCTTTACATTTTCCTGGTTTTGATTTGCTATATCGGAGGTACTTTCAGTTTGGCATTGCCTTAAAAAGGCAATATGGGGGAAAACAATTTATAGTTAATATTTAAAAGCCTTTTTGTTGACCATCCCAGACCAAGCAATATGGTCTGTTGACCATCTCCTTCCATGCTGACAAATATCGCACTCCTTAGAATGATACCAGAAACTAAGCCAATTATTAAAGTCAGTTATCTTTTGTTCATATTGTGGCATCATTCTTGGAGAAGATAAAATGCTGCTCAATGCTAGGCTCATACCAGCCTGGAGCACATATTCCAAGAGCTCCATGATGTCTCTCTTCATATAGTCTAGGGAAGTATGTCTCAGGTCATTTACACCCACGTGGATTGTGACTGTGTCATGCTGGTACTTGTGGTGTAATGACCTTACTGTGTACTCTAGAATATATCAGTAAAATTACTTCTCTGTAACATTTAATGACTACATTATTTTGTCTATTTTGTCTGCTTTGTACATTAGTGTATCTATGTCTAGTTACAGTATTTTGAATGTATCTGCATTTCTGAATGTATGTACAGTGGATATAAAAAGTGTTCACACCCCTGTTAAAATGCCAGGTTTTTGTGATATAAAAAAATGAGACCACAATAAATCATTTCAAAACTTTTCCCACCTTTAGTGTGACCTATAACCTGTACAATTCTGGGAAAAAAAAAAAAAACAAAACAATAAGCTATTTGCAAAAGTGTGCACACCCTTAACCTAACACTTTGTTGTAGCACCTTTTGATTTAATTACAGCATTCAGTCTTCTTGGGTACACACCTGCCATCAATTAAAGAGATTCTGATTAACCCCAAATAAAATTCAGCTGTTCTAGTAGGATTTTCCTGACATTTACCCAGTTGCCTGCTACAGCAAACCCCATGGTTCACAGAAAGCTTATAAAGCATCTAAGGGATCTCTTGTCAAAAGGCATCAGTCAGGAGAAGGGTACAAAAATATTTCCACAGCATTGCATATACCATGGAACACAGTGAAGACAGTCATCAAAAAATGGAGAAAATATGGGACAATAGTGATGTCGCAAAGAACTGGACATCCCTCCCAAATTGATGAAAACTGGTCAGAGAGGCTGCCAAGAGACCTACAGCAACACTGAAGGAGCTGCAGGAATTTCTGGCAAATACTGGTTGTGTACTACATGTGACAACATTCTCCTGTAATCTCCATATGTCTGGACTATGGGGTAGGGTTGACTTTTCTTACACAGAAAAACATCCAGGCCCAGCTAAAATTTGCAAAACAAAACATCAGGTCTCCCAAAAGCATATGGGAAAATGTGTTATAGTCTGATGAGACCAAGATTGAACTTCCAATTCCAAAAGGTAGTTTGGCACAAAAACACTTCGCATCACCAAAATAACACCACCCCCCACAGTGAAGCATGGTTGTGTTAGTATCATGCTTTAGGGGTGCTTTTTTCAGTTGGAACTGGGGCTTTAGTCAAGGTGGAGGGAATTATGAACAGTTCCAAATACCAGTCACCTTTGGCCCAAAACCTTCAGGCGGGTGCTAGGAAGCTGAAGATGGAGAGGAATTTCATCTTTCAACATGGCAATGACCACAGGCATACATCCAAATCAGCAAAATAATGGCTTCAACAGAAGAAAATTAAAGTTTTGGAATGGTCCAGTGACAGCCCCGACCAAAATCCAGTAGATAATCTGTGGGTTGACCTGAAGAGGGCTGTGCACGAGAGATGTCCTCACAATCTGACAGATTTGGAGCGTTTTTGCAAGGAAGAGTGGGCAAATATTGCCAAGTCAAGATGTGCCATGCTGATAGACTCCTACCCAAGGAGACTGTAATTAAATCAAAAGGTGCTTCGACAAAGTATAAGTTTAAAGGTGTCCACACTTATGCCAACAGCTTTTTGTACTTTTTTTTTTTTTCCCCCTAACAGATTTGTTTGTTTTTCAATTGAATTGTACATGTTATAGGTCACATTAAAGGTGGGAAAAGTTTTGAAATTATTTATTGTGGTCTCATTTTTTATATCACAAAATGCTGACATTTTAACAGGGATGTGTACACTTTTTATATCCACTGTATATACAGTTGCCTTGTGGAGCATTAGCTTATCTCTGATGTATCTGGCTACTGTATTTTGAAAGTATCAGTATCCTTGTATGTATCTCTAATTGCATTGTAGAGGTCAAAATTGCAAATGGTCTTTGGACCTAGTCACCCACCTTGTTAGCAATTTCTAAGTAACAAGCTAACTGACTAGCTAACTAACAAAGTAAATTAGAAAAAGATTTGAATGACACTTTAAATGAGAATAAAATAAAATGAGAATAAAATATGGATGAAGGTAGCTCACACAAAAACTGAAGCAGATGAAGCAGCCAATTCATATGGAATCCATTAATGTTCAGCCTAGAATGTGTATTCTTTATAAGATGTTAATTAACAGTAGAACACTATGCATTTTCTTTCCAACATTGTGTTTGATAGGTTGGACAAAAATGGGAAATCTAAAGTGGTTGTAGTACTGTGTAAACTTTAGCAACTGAAGGTCTTAATGTTACATGTCAGAAGACTTGAATATAAATAATCTTTCAATTCCAAGTAAAGTTAAAGTAGTTAGTGGTGACATTGTCAATAAGACAAATTGTAGAAGGTGTAAATGCAGCCAGATAATCCTGCTGGTCATAGTGTTTATAGGTTCATAGGTTCATACTAGGCTATCTGCCCTAGGGCATTTATAAGCCTAGCCAGAGTGTGTTTGGCTTTCACCACCCATTTTAAATTAATTTTGCTATGCCCTTTTTCGAGGTTAGTATACTGTGCCTCTGTCTAACAGTTACACAGAAGTGATACCCAGGGTAAACCTATGATCTCCCATCCACTCATCAAGATTCCTCTTGAAGAGAGTCAATGAGGGACTCTGCCTAACCTGGACTGGGATTTTATTCCAGAGTGAAGGGAACCTCAGGGTTATGAATCTGTCCCTTCAGCATGTCCTATTTATTTCAGTGCTGAGGTTCAAGTCTCTCGAGCACGTAGCTCAATGGGATTTGGATTTTCTGAGGTGCAGCATGTCCATTAATTCCGGGTTGGACATGGCTTTATACGTCAGGCACAGATCGCCTCTGAGCAGGCAGTATAACATTGAGTAGAGCTGGAGTTTCTTTAACCGGGCAGCATATGGCATCTGTTTAAGCCCTTTGATCCTCTTGATGAGGTACTTTTGGGGTCTTTCCAGTTGCTGCAGGTGTCTGATAAGGTACATCCCAAAAGGGGCATTGTACTCAATTATGGGCCTGATGAGGGATGAGTAAAGAGGCACGATGACCTCCCCTGATCTAGATGAGAATCCCTTCATGATTAGGTGGGCTATATAAAATGTTTTTCTAACCACTTTGGCCATGTGGTTGTCAAATGAGAGATTGCTATCAACTTGGGTCCCCAGGTCCCTAATTACTTCTTCTGTACTTAATGGATTACCACCTATGTGATAATTTGTGGGCACTTTGTTTTTGCCAAAGGGGATGACTATACGCTTTTTGGCATTTGGCTTGAGGCCATGGCTCTGGCACCAGTTGTCTGTTTCTATGAGGCCCTTTTGGAGGATGCTTGTGTCAGCTGGAGAGTCGATTATGGCACCCAGTTTGCAGTCATCTGCGAACTTGGTCAGCCACAGTCCTTCCGTGTTGGGCTGTACCTCTGAGAAATATATACCGAACAGGAGAGGTCCCAGGACTGAGCCTTGTGGGATGCCACTTGTAACTGGTTTGGAGTCTGACATGGCTCCAGCAATTCTAACCATATGGGTTCTGTCTTTGAGCCAGTTTGCAACCCATCTAGTAACATAGGGGTTTATATTTAAGCTGGTGAGCTTATCTATAATGCCCCAGTGGGGTATTGTATCGAAGGCTTTTGTGAGGTCCAGGTAGGCTGTGTGGACCACCTTCCCCTCGTCAATGAGCAAAATATTTTATTTTAAATCCTGTACTTACTGAAGTTGTTGTTGCATCTTTCGGCTTTTCCCAGTTAGGGGTCGCCACAGTGGAACTCCGGTCCGCTAATGATTGGCAGTAGATTTTTTTTTATGTGCCGAGTTGCCAGCCCTGACGCACAACCTTCAACAAAGGTACACCCATTCACGCATGTCTCCACACAGAAGATGCTCTAGCTGAGAGCAACAACAACAACAACAACTTACTGAAGTAGACATTTACATTATTGCTAACAGGGTGACTAATTAATGAATTCTGAAGATAAAATGTGAACTGGGAAATAGGGATGATCCAGAGGTCCTAAGGTTACATTAGGAATCACATTGCACTTTGTACTGGTGCCATTGTTACAGTCTGTAGAAAATTCTAATGACTTATTCTTATAGTCTGTTTTTGGGATCATGATAGGAAAGCAATAATGCTTTGGCTTATAGTTAGCTTTAACTACAGTACCACAACTGCACTATAACATACTTTCTACATGTAGGCTACACACTACTTCGGCACATGGGGGTGATGTGCTTATACTTTAGACATACTGAAATTGTAAGCAATCACAGGTTTTCTATGTAGAAAGTAATTTATTAAAAATGTTCTACAGTGAAAGAAAGTGCTAGAGCTAGAGATGGATCATATTTAAATTGGGCCATGGGCAGGATAATGGACAAGACCCCCTATCACCACCACCACCATCACTATAGCCATTACAGTCTCCTATTACTTAGCTGTCTTCCCCAGTTACCATAAACACTGTTCAAGCTTGTCAGTGTATGTACTATTTTCTTCTTTACTCTTACAATTATCACAGACATTCACATTTCCTTTAAAACTTTTATTTCAGCTTTTATTGAAAAAATGCTGACAGCCATTTTCTACACAAAACAAAACACTCTCACACTGAAGACAGACTAGGCATTGATACAAAGGTTAAGCCTGTGATCTATAGTTCCTGTGATACAAGGTTTGATTCCTTCAGCCATTGTTTGCCTACTGTGAGCCTTTAAGCAAGTCACTTATTAATTTATTTATTTATTTTACATTTGTTTACCAGGTAATGACTGACTGAGCTAGGAACCTGTTTTCAGTGGAGACCCAGGGAGAAAAGCTCCAAAAATATTGCTATATTTATCTATTTTTATTTATTTACTTTTGATATATTGAAAATATAACTACCACCAGCTTAAGCAGATGGAGACATAGTGTAACATCTTATCTGAAAGACAGCACAGTCAGGAGTGCAGCACCCCCCTTATGCTGCACTACAGTGTCAGCAGTCAATCTCCCTGGTGCGTTTAAAGAAGCCACAGCCTTCTGCACCGAAGATGAGTATGCTACCTGCTAAATCACTGACATTGATGAAAAAAGCTAAAACACTGGGTTTGTCCAGGATGACTCACTCAGTGGCACAACAGTCTTGCATTAATCTCTGTATCCCCCTTAGAATGACAATTCAGTGTTGCCCATTGTTTTATATATATTCCCTAATAATAGTAAATGTGGAGCACGCATGTGCTTTTCATTTTGTTGCATGATGTGCTAGAAAGTAGTCATGTTTAACTCCAAAGTGCTAGAAAGTTGATTCCATGTCATAATTACTATCAGATTTCTGCTTTCTACTAGCAAGCTAACTTACAGTCTTTTTTTCTTCCTTTCTTTCTCTTTTCTTCTGCTGACATCACGGGTATGTCCTATATTATGTACAGTGGTAGCAGGCTTCAGAAAAGGAAAACAATGGTGAAGTTATACTTCCACATTTCTCCCTTGTCTCCACATTACTGTGCTGAAAGGCTGAAACTGTGCTATGTATCCTAAACTGAACCCTTCTTCCATGCTCATATGTACATATCTGGTCAAGTCACAAGGGGAGTTAATGCAGTGGTGTGCTTTTGCTAATGTCCTAAATACTTGGCATAGGATTTACCCAACCAAATGACAATCTACTCAAGCTTCAGCCTTATCAGTACTCCATAGTATAGACCAAACTTTTTCATTACACACTGAGCTGAGCGGAGGAGAGGCACTGACCACAACTCTGATCTATGATACATAACAATAATTACACTGTTTTTTTGCTTATTTTTACTAATTATTGCTTATTCTAGCCATTTATAGCACGTTACTGTCTGCTGCATACTTTTTACTGTATTTTATTGTCTGCACAGTTGTACTAAAATTGTTTCCCTTACAGGGCCTGATAAATAAGGTTTTTACTTTCACACTGTTTGTAAAGCTTTTTTAGCTAGTTTCTCTGTGTGAAAGGTATTAACTGGAAATGTTCTCCATTTGTTAAGCTTCTGTTTGTTTGTTCTGATTTCCTGCCAAGGAATGTATCATATAACTGATTTGTTTGCAGTTAAAAAAACATTCTCTGGAGTCTCCTTGCTCCTTTATCTGTTTAGAACTTTAATTTAGTGGCTCACTGCTGTTTTTCTGCTGTGATAAACATTCTGTTGTTTTTCTGACTAAAATAGTGTAGCTAGTAGCTGTAGTATAGTAGTACTTGGTGGCTTTCCAGTTACCCACCCCTACTGTAAATATGATCTGGGACACTCCTCCCAGTCTAATAATACAGAGAGAACATTTGAAAAGGCCAACCCACTTAGTTTTTTAACCTTAAATTATCTTCTGTTTTTCCTTTCTCCCTTTCCACTTTACTAAAAAAAACACTTTGCTAGAATCTACCATTGCTAGAAACACCTTGTGTTCTGACTGCATGTGCTTCTCAAACAATCTGAAAATATAGAGCTGATAAGTATATTTTTGGCACTTTTTAACTGTTCAGAGTTCTGTACTCTCTTAATTTGTGCTTGACTGAATTATTTATATATTTGCTGGCATTGTTTTCTGATATTCTAAGTGCCTCCATCTTGATTTTTTTCCTAATTTACTGCTTTCTGCACTTGTTTTTAGTCATTTTTTAATTTAATTGCATTTATTTAAACTGTATTTGCTGTAATATTGCCGCACAGTCAAGTGTGCTAACTTGCACTGTATTTGAATTGTTTTTACTGCTGTTTAACAGCTTTTCTGTAAAAAAAGATTCTAAGCTTGTTTCCTGCTTTTTCTGTAACTAGTCTAATCAAGATACATATTTGCTGCATCCAGGACTGTTTGTAAGCTTCTGAGCCACCCACCAAGCCTTTCTGTTTTGGAGGGAAGCCTTCTAGCTTATCAGAGGGAGTGGTAAGCACTAGGTAGCCTATCAACCACAACAGGAGTAGTTTCTGGCCCAGAAAATGTTATTGGCCATTAGGCAGTTTTTCCACCTCTTTCAACTTTCTGGTTTAAAAGCTCATGTTTGCACTTGTTTCCTGCCTTTCATGTAACTAGTCTGGTCCAGATACAGATTTGATGTATCTAGGACTGTTTTTAAGCTTCTGAGCCCCCCAAAGCTTTCTGTGTTGGAGGGAAGCCTTCTAGCTTATCAGTGGGAGTGGTAAGCTCTAGGTAGCCTATCTACCACAAGAGGAGTAGTTTCTGGCCCAGAAATTGTAGTTTATTGGCAGTTTGGGCAGTTGTCCCATCCCTTTCAACTTTCTGGTTTAAAAACCCATGTGTGCACGGGTTTGCTCTTGTTTAAGCTCTGTGCAGCAGCACCGAGCTGAGGTAAGGTATTACTGGTGCCAGAAAGTCTGCTCTTCATTTTTTCCCTTAGATCTTGCTAGTTCTTTCTCTTGCACTTCATATAGCCTAATTGCTTTGCACTTTAGCAGGTTTTTGTAGCTATTATTGTAGCACACCTAAGTGCCATCAGCTCTAGTCATTATTTATGGAAATAGCTCCAGTACTTAGTAGTTATGACCACCCCTCCTGGCACGATTAAAGGGCAGTTCCCTGTGCTTTCTCCTATTAACCTGGTACATTTGGGCATTCTGAGGCAGTGTAGCAACTGCCTCATGTACACAGACTACCCTCTCCTCTTACCACCCAACACTCAAACTTGCAAGAGATGCACTTATATCACCCAATTGGAAGCTATGCACTCTCCAGCCAAGACCAGACAAGCTAGTCAAGAAGAGAAGGTCAACACCTGCACCACATCACATGGAACACATAGACCTCCAGAGCACCCACTATCAAAGCTCTCACATAAAAACCCAAACCACACACCCACCTTCACAGAGGATCTCAATAAAAATGTATCCAAACAGCAGAGACCTTCAAGACAGAAATGCACTCGACCACCACAACACAGCACAAACCACAGGACACATAGCTCACCTCCACAGTGTGCCCCTCAACCTAAGCCACTAAGGCTAAACACCTTGCCCAATACACTATTAATAGGTGACTCAATAGTGAGGCACACAGATGGCGTACTTGCTAGGTTGAATAAGGAGAAGGTAACAGTCAGCTATTAATCAGGTGCCAGAATCTGACACATAACACACACACTCAGGTCACTCCACAACAAATACAAGTATGACTCTGTCATTGTCCATATGGGTGTGAATGACCTGAGATGCACCTCCCTGGACTAGATGAAAACAGACATGGTGTAGCTCTTGGATTATGTGGCCCAAGCAGTTATGACACTATCCCTGAGCATTATTCTACCATCACCCAGAATGTTACCGCAGTACAAACAAAAAATGATTGACTTCAACAATTGTCTATAAGTTTCTGGTGTCATTCTAATGGGATCCAGTATCTGTTTGCTTGGGATGACATGATTGACAGACCTCAATGCTTTGCTAGAGATGGCCTGCATCTGTCACCCCTCTGATTCTGGGTACTGGCTAAGGGTTTTTCCTTCACTGTAGTGCCTTTTTTAGGCGGTGTTCCAAAGACCAAATTACCACTGTAACAGCTATAAATAAATGCAATATGAAGGTCATGTTGCTCAATGCTAGAAGTCTAAATCTCAAGATGCACTCACTTGGAGCACTCCTCAAAATGGAGAACATCAACATTCATGCTGTAACGGAGACCTGGTTTAAATAAACAGAAAGCACCCCTGTGCTACCAGACATTACCTCATTCCACACCTTTTGGCCTCAACACATGGACCAAAGCTCCAAAGGCTGTGGTGTCTCCATATTCATAAAGGATATGCACACCTCCAGACTAGTAGCCCAGCATAACTCATCTGAGATACTTCAAGTACAACTAACATTGGGTAAGACGGCAATCCAGGTCATAGCCTGCTATTGGCCCCAACTATGTCCCTAGACTCTCACTCCACATTCCCAAGCACTCTGGAATTTATCAAGGGGCAACCCAACACTGTCTTACTATGAGACTTCAACTACCACTCCATCAGCTGGGAAAACTACTCAAGCACCAATACACTGGCCTAACACTTTCTGGAATTCATCAATTCCAATGCCCTGGACCAGTTCATTCTGACCCCACTAGAAGAAGCAACATCCTTCACCTGGTTATTACTAACATGGGGACCATTGCTCTACACCAATAGACAATCCCTCACTGGTCAGATCTGACCATAAAATAATCACCATGGAAATCCAGATCTCACCCACACCCCCTGCAAAGGTAACCACCTTGAAAAACTTCTCCAAAGCTGACTTAGGACTCCTAAAAACAGAGATGGTTAACTTCACGGCACCCATGCCAATGGAAAATAGCTGCATGACTGCCGAATAATACACAAATGCACTGTACGAGCATGTACATAAATGCATGGAACTAGCCATACCCAACAGAACCAAGACACTGTCTGCCAAAAAAGGGAAAACAATCTGGTCATTCCCTGCCATTAATAAACTCTACAACAGAAGCAAGAAATTGTTGCACAAAAAGGTGAAGTCCCAAGACTGGAAAAGCCTCCTTATTAGCCTCAACAAAAGGTTGAGATTTTATTTATTTATTTATTTTATTTTACAATTTGTTTACCGAGATAGTCCATTGGTCCATAAAGAGCCTGTTTTTAATGGATTCCCGGGGAGAAAAGCTCCGTAAGAACATTATACAATTTAGGAAAATCATTAAAAAATAAGCAATAGAGTATACAGTTTACAAATGAAAAAGGTAAATAATATTTCAAAAGTGTAGAAATCATTAAAAAATTAGCAATACAGTATGCAATTTACAAATGAAAAAGGTAAATGACATTTAAAAAAGTGTAGACAAAAACCTTAGTTTGTATAGTATAAAATCTAAGCATAGAAGTGAAGGAGGTTTGGATAGGTATCATACTGGAGTTATAGCAGAGAACAGTGGGTATAGGAAGAGATTACATATGTAAGAAAAAAGAGGGAAATACTAAGAAGGGGTGGTGTAAGAGGGTTGAGAAGGGGTGGGAAGAAAAGGGGGTGAGGGTAGTAGTAGTATAGTGAGAGAGAGGAGATGAGAGCAGGACTCTATCACAGGGTATAGTATAGAGGGTAGTTATGTAGGGTGAGAGCAGGAACATTCCCAGAGGCATATAAGATGGGAATGAAGTAAGGTTTTAAAGATTGAGTGATTATTGGTGGTGCAGATGAGACGTGGCAAGGAGTTCCAAAGCTTTGCTAGAGAAAAGGATAGTAGTTGCTTGCCTGGTAGACGAGCAGGCTTGTGATGTTCAATCAGATTTTGGTTATTTGATCTCAGGATTCTGTTGGATAGATGCACTTTGAGTGAAGAGGCTAAAGAGGGACAGATCCCTCATCAAATCCTCTAAAGCCAGCTATGAAGGCAGAATTGCAGCAGACACTAAAAACAATCATAAAGCCTTCTATAGCTATACCAAATACCTCCACGGAAATACCCAGATTTGCTCTGAGTTGCTGCACAATGGTACCTTCTATACTGAGCCAACAGATATTGTCAATATACTGGCCATCCAATTCAGTGCCAACTTTACCCCCCCCCCTTAAGAACCAATCACAATACCAGAAGAAGCATTACTGCAGCACAGGTTAAAGCTGCATTGTCCAAGGCCAAGAATACAGATTCCATGGGACCCAATAATATCCCTGGCTGTGTTCTACATGAACTACAAAGTGAACTGGCACCACATCTGTGTGTCCTGTTCAGTCACTGCCTCACCTCAGGCTTTGTCCCTACCGAATGGCACACTGCTACAGTCATCCCTCTCCATAAAGGGGGAGCGACTACAGACCCTGGGAACTATTGCCCCATCAGCCTGAAGAGTCTGATATGTAAAGCTATGGAGCACATCATCATGGACCTGATTAATAAAGATACAGGAAATCTCCAAACTATAGATCCCATGCAATTTGGCTTTGAGAAAGGGAGATCATGCCTGCTCAACCTGGTTGACTTCTTTGAGTCAAGTTCAGTCTTGGGTCCACTCCTATTTGGCATCTACTTCTAAGAAGTTCAGTTCAACTCAGAGGGTCTATGGCTAACAAAGTTCGCAGACGACTGCAAACTGGGAATCATTATTGAATCCCCAAATGATGTGGACATTCTACAAAAGGGCCTCACTGAGACAGTTGCCTGGTGTCAAAGGCATGGCCTCAAGCTTAATGCAAAAAATACATAGTCATACCCTTTGGGAAAAACCCTGTGCCCATGAACTACCACATAGGCAGTAGTCCACTCAACACCGAAAGTGTGATAAGAGAGCTAGGGACACAAGTGGACAGTAGTCTCTCCTTTGATAACCACATCACCACAGTAGTCAGGAAATCCTTCTATGTGGCACACCTCATCATAAAAGCTTTCTCATCCAGAAAAAAGGAGGTCATTGTTCCTCTCTACTCATCCCTCATTAGACCTATTATAGAGTACAATGCCCCGTTTGGTATGTACCTCACAAAACATTTACAAGAACTGGAAAGGCCACAGAAAAACCTCATGAAGAGGATCACTGGCCTCAAACAGATGCCCTATGCAGACCATCTCAAAAAACTCCAGCTCTACTCCATCGCATATCGCCTACTCAGAGGCCGTCTCTGCCTAACATACAAAGCCATGTCAAACCCAGAGCTGTTGGACATGCTACAGTTACAGAAATCCCAATTCCTCTGAGCCACATGCTCTAGAGACCTAAACCTTGTCACCACAATCAACAAAACATACTAGAGGGATAGGTTCCTGTCCAAGAGACTCCCCATACTTTGGAACAGACTGCCAGGTCATGTCAAGCAGAGCACCTCATTAGCCCTCTTTAAGAAAAATCTTGACGATTGGATGGGAATAAGGAAATTCACCCTGGGGATCACTTCTGTGGCTCCTCTCAACAGGACCACTGGAAAATAATTTTTGGGAGGCATAAACCAGGGAATCTTTATGGCCAGGCTTGTACAGGCTCTAGGGCCTACCTATGATCTTATGAGTCATTCACAAGGGCTGTGGATGAAGATAAGGCAGTGCAAACAGCCTACCTTGATCTGGCCAAGGCCTTTGATACCATACCTCACTCAGGAATTATTGATAAACTCACCAAACTAAGCATCAACCCCTATATCACTAGGTGAGTTGCAAACTGGCTCACAGAGAAAACACATAGTGTGAAAGTAGCAGACTCCAAGTCAGAGTGCCGACCAGTCATGAGTGTAGTCTCACAGGGATTGGTCCTTTGTTCTCTCCTGTTTGGTATCTACATCTCAGAAGTCCAGGCCAACACAAAGGGACTCTGGCTGACCAGGTTCGGAGATGATTGCAAGCTGGGAGCCATTATTATCTCCCCAAGTGATGCAGACATCCTACAGAAAGGCCTCACTGAGACCAGCGACTGATGTCGAAACCATGGCCTTAAGCTTAATTCCAAAATATGCGTCATCATCCCCTTTAGTAAAAACTCAGTTCCCACTAATTACCACATTGATGGGAGACCACTGAACATTGAAATCGTTATAAGAGATCTGGGGACACAGGCTGACAGCAACCTCTCCTTTGGCCACTACATCGCCACTGTGGTCAGAAAGTCCTTCTGTATGGCACATCTCATTACCAAGGGTTTTGCATCCAGGAAGAAAGAGGTCATTGTCTCTCTCTACTCTTCCCTCATTAGACCAATCATCGAGTATAATGCCCCATTTGGCATGTATCTCACTGGACACCTGCAACAGCTGGAGAGGCCACAGAAGTACCTCATGAAGAGGATCCTAGGGATTAAATACATGTCCTACAGGGACAGACTCAGAAGACTCCAGCTATTCTCTATCTCATGTCACCTACTTAGAGGCAATATCTGCTTGACTTACAAAGCCATGTCTATTAGTAATACTGCATCTAAAGAAATCCCAATCCCTCTGCACCACATGCTCCGGAGACCTTAACCTCATTATCACAATCAACAGAACATGCTGGAGAGACAGGTGCCTCACCCAGTGACTGCCCATGCTGTGGAATAGACTTCCCATACATGTCAAACAGAGCACCTTGCTGTCCCTCTTCAAGAGAAATCTTGATGTGTGGATGGGTAATAGAAAGTTCACCCTGGGGATCACTCCAGTGGCTCTACTTGATAGAAACACTGGGAACTAACATTGGGCGGCATGATGCCAGGGCACTTCTATGGGCTAGGCTTGTAAAGCCTCTAGGGCCATTAGCCTAGTACACACCTATGAACCTATTATATCCATTCTATTTCTTTAGCATGTGATCTCTTGATAGTCATTCCAAAAGCTGTTTTGATCACTCTCTAATATAAGTTGTGATCTATGCAACAGTCTGAGACAGGATCAATGTGGAGGGTGGAAAACTCATTGTTCTGAGATAAAATCAAAGTTTCCATCATCCAAAAAAGGGTGATGCATCAGGTCTAATCAGTGGGTGAAAAACATTACTGGTTGGACCTACCCTGGCTTTCTGTTAAGTCTGTGTAATGATGTAATGCTGAGTTCTCATGAAAAGCTACCACAAAGCCCAAAAAATGAAACATGGTATAATTTTGTATGATATATTTTATAGACATAGCCTGGATAACAACCAAGAGAGTGGATATTTCAAAGGATGGTGGTGAACAGAAAGAACTTGCATCCCTTATTCTGTAGTGTGATTTATTGCTTGGTGAGACTAAACTATCAATGATCTAACACTAGTGGGAAATGTGCAGGGATGGGTGAGATTTCTAGAAAACTTCATGCTCAAATTCTAACATCTTTGCAGGCCTTGCTGAATATGCTCATTGCCAGAGTCATGACTTTGAATGACCTGTTATATCACCTACTCCAGGCTGCATTTTGTTTTGCTTGCATTTCATTTTTTTTTCAAAAAAAAAACCTTTACTAAAACAGTTTTATATATAACACTAAAAAAAGCTGAAAAACAGTGGTAACAATATATATGCTGGGTATAATACATTTGCATAAGAATGATTTACCTTTTTTGTTGCACAATGTATGTCTTTGCTGTGTAATAGTAATGTACTGTACAAGTTTATTGAGAAAATATCTGTTTATATAAGAATGTTTTACTGTGATATATTAGGGTATAGCTTGGAAGCAGTAGCTCTGGAATGTTACTAAAGCTTTACCTTGAGTTATGCGTTGCACAGCTTTGCTACAGTAATAGTTGATTATTGTACAAATTGACTGAGTGATACCAGTGTTAACTACTGCAGGTGGCGATCCTAACAGACTGGATATATTGTATGCAATAATCAATTTTTTTTATAAAAATGTCATAAAGTCACTGCTAAGGAACGGGTTCCAAATGCTTATTTACAGATTAGAGGAATAGCTATAGTAAAATAATGTTTGTTTTTTCCTGCATTCTGATTTATACTGCATTTGTAGGTATACTTGTTCTCCTTGTGTAATATTTCCATCTTTTTTTTTACTTCCAGCTAAATAAAAACTCTCTGTCTGAAAGACCATCCTTTCTGCTAACAGAATAAAAAAAATAAAGCTTGAATACTGCTCATACATCCTGAATGTGTAGCTCACTCACACAAGTACAGTTTCAGCAGGGATCACAGACTATACCATTGTGCTGTTGTTTAGGAACACTGGATTATTCACGTAAGGCTTCTAGTAGATTGCTGTTCTTCTTGTTATTGTCTGCTATCTTATAATAGTAGTGAGGGAGTAGTGTCCTATCAGAGGACCCATGCTTACAGCCTTACACAATATTTATAACATGGCTGACTGGCCTTTTCCTCCTTCAGGTAATTGATTGTACTCTTTCTGCTGTTCTCTCAGTCAAATTTAATTTGTTCCCCTCCTCTCTGGAAACTTTCCTGCACTCATCGTGTTTGCTGTGATACTTTAGCTTTTTGAGCATAACTCACCTGTAGATTCATTTTTTTCCAGTACTTTACTCCTTCAAAATGTCTCTTTTGTAACCATTCTGCTGGGGTAACATGACTGTTGTGCTTCCAAAGCATGTGTTTTACTACTGTTGTTATTAGATAACATTAGTCTACTGAAAGCATAATGGCTAAAGATTCCTCCTTCATGTGTTGGAGCCAATTTATACAACCACTCACCCAATATTTACTTAAAAAACAAATTACTACACCTGCACACCTACTACACTAAAATGAAATTTACTCTTATCCATATTTCTCTGTTACCACTCTGTTAGGATATACACCCCAACCCCAGTCCCTCCTCCCATCCTAAATCCCCAGTAGCATCCAAAACTCATCCCAAGCCAAACACCCTTCCTACTTAGCCAAGCCATCTCTTTTTAGAACATGGACTACACCACCATCACCTAAACCACCTAACCTACCTGCCTCAAACTCACCCAAACAGCTTAAATTCATTCCCTTAAAATACTGGTAGCATTCATAATAAAATTTCAACCTCCATGCCTGGATCTCCCACATTAAACTAAATGTTCTTGCTATAACTGAAACATAGCTGAAACCCTATATACTTGACTCTAAAATATTACACTCTGGTGATAATATCATTATGGCTGATAAAACTTTCTTGAAATCCTAATCTATAATAAACTTGTTCCTAATTCCATAATGCCAATATTCTCATCTCACAGCTTTAAATAAACAAAGAGTAGAGGACTAATCAATGAGATTAGAATTTAAGGAACTGTTATGGTAGCTCAGGCTTAACGCTACCCAACCCCAAGGTTTGAATGAGATGTTCCATCTCTGCAGTACTAAAAAAAATTATCTTTGAAATTAGAATAAACGTAACTTTTATTTTAGCTGTGGATGTACTATAGTGGCATTAGGTTATCAATATACAATTACAATTTTATTTACACATCTGTCATTCATGTGTTTTTAACTTGTTATTTGTATTATGTTTGGCATCATGTTCAGCTATGCTCATTATAACACACACTAATCTTTATTGTCTTGGTATTATCATATAATTTTTACCAAATTTAATACTTCTATTGTGGTGGTGGTCAAAATAGTAGGATCATAAATTTTGCTTGCCGTTTGCCTGTAGACTTATTTCATGTTATTTGAATGTATTGTAACTAGGTATATTTTTCCGGGGCTAACAAATTTGCAAAAAGCAATTCTGTGTCTTTAAATGCATGATTTTTAAGAATGTTATGCTGTTTCTATCCACATTCTGAAGAAGTTCCAGTTTTTCAGGAAAAAAAATGCTTAATCTAATCTAGGATAATGTACTGTGAATTGTGCTAATAAACTCTGTACTACTCAACACATGAAGCTGACTTTGGTCATCTTATTTTTATTCCTGACATCTTTATACAGTATAACACAAACATTTCCACTGCAAGAAATACATTGCAGGCTGCAGGCACCATATAGTATATTCATTGCAGTGGAAATGTCTGTGTTATTTTGAGTGGATTGTACCTTTGTATGATATATGTAACTGACACTGTGTTTTCCGCATAACGGCTTTCATTGACAGGTTGATATCATACTTATACATCCTTTTAAAGCACTTAATCACTTATCCTACTTAATTTCTTTTCATGTTTCACTTTACTATTGTAGTACTTAAACTACTATACTTACTACTAATTTAGCACAGCCAAATTTCCATTCTTTCTCTTCTTCTCTACTAATATTTAATCTTGCTTATACCCTCCAATACCTCACTCTAATGTATTTCTTAAATTACTCCTACCTATCTTATACACCACTCTTCTATATGTAAACTCTTAATACAATATAAACCTTTGTGAACATCAATATAAATTTTATTATACTAATTATTATGCTATGTATTCAGTGACACTGCATTATACATTTTTTTTACTGTTAATATTGATTGCATTAGATATAATACCTTGGTGCTTTTCTCCCTGGACCACTGAAAGAGGGCACCTGTGCCCAATTGTACTTTCCCAATCAACAAATGTCAATAAATAAATAAATAAACTAATAACATGAAATTGACAAATAACCAAACTGATTCAGACATGATGAACTTATAACAGCCATGTTATAATATTCATCAATACAAAACTCTCCAAGATTCCTACCCTTAAGTATGTTTGTGAAAGACATGAACATTAGACTGAACATTAACTGCACTTCAAGAACACTGTTTATAACATACATCCTGGAAGATAAAGAAGTCTTTAGCTTACCACTCTATCTAAGCAGAACAGAAAGACGGACTAATCTGCATGCCAACATTTCATATTCAGATGAGATCTAGACCATGAGCTAACTAAGCTTATGAACTTGGTTAAGCCAATCCTATGGAAACTTGTCCACCCAGTATAAATAACTGACAGAACTGTGGTGATCGTGCATCTGACCCAGTTACAAATAAATATAATTAATATTAGACCCCTTGGTCTGATCCCTAACAACTAATTTAGCATCAGTTGGAATGGATAAAGCAATTTGAGTGGCATAGCTTATGCCACGATTTATTAATGCCCAAATCTGTCTAACACTATGGCATTTCCAGAGCATATGGAGATAATAATTGGCTGTTCTAGTTAAACACCTCCAACAGACTTATTTTCCTTTTCTGCCCTCAGCAAGCCAATGCCTCTGGAGATAGATGCCACATGTAAGCTAATTTAAAGAGTGTAAAACCTGTGAAATAAGGGATATCCTTTGAGGAAATTAAAAAGAAAACAAAATAACAGATATTGCCATTCCTTCTCAATACTACAAACATTAACAATCTGTTCCCATTTAGGTCTATATGTATCCAAAAGTGATCCACAGTCACCTACTAAAAATATATACATAGCTTTGACCTTTGATGTTATGTTACTCATTTTATCACGTTGTTCCCTTGTGACCTCCCCTAGGTAATCTAGCCAATTGATTTTTTTTTCTCAAGCTTTGTTCAGAATTCCCAAAACAATCCAGTACAATTGCCACCAACTAACCTCTGATGATGTAAACCTCTCTCAGAATCTAACTGATGGAAGAATCCTGTCCACCTCAAAATCCCAAATGCCTTTAATAGCCATCAATTGTTACCTAAATAAATGCATATCCTCTTCTTTGATAAGTGGGTGTCCTCTAATATAGACATTAATGTAAAGATGTAGATTTCCTTTGTAGCCTCCCACCCTTTGTGTTCTATCCGAAGATCCATTCAATGAGACACAAATTTTGTTTTGCATTTTAAGTCTAGTGGTACAATTATAACTGCTAATCTCTAAAAGTTCAGTGTCCAGTCAAGCTGGTTTTAATACAAGTCTAGCCCTTCTGAACATATCATTCATACAAACTATGTTATAGTACCTAAAAGAGGATAAACCTAACCCTCTTTTATCTTTAGGAAACATGTTTCCTTCCTGGAAGTTCTGTAATGTCCAGACTCCACATTAATGAGACAATCATATATTGAAGTTTCTTAGATAAGTTAGAAAAGCTAGTTATGGGGTGATGTCTCAAACATAAAATGACTTTTAGCAAAATAATTATTTTCATAGTTTGAACCCAACTCATATAAGGAACAATCTGCTTATTCCAAATAGTAATGCTACCTTTAACATGCTGACTAACTGGGTTGAAACTTCGTCCCATCACTTTTTTATTTCCATATAAAACAAAACCTAATACCTAAATAAACAAATTGAGCTACCACTGGCAGGAGAAAGACAGCTGAAACAAGTTGCTTACATAATCTGGTTGAGGGGTAATGTCTGGAATTTTTTCTCTTATTGATTGTGAGCCCGGAGAGTTTCATAGACTGTGCAGAGGCTGAAAGTACCAAATTAATATTCTCTTTAGGGTTCTACAACCAGATCAAACAATCATCTGCAAAATGACGTGAGCTCAACTTGCCATCCAATAATTTTGTCTTGTGCTATATTCATAAATGTCCTCAATGGGAAGTTTGCCAAAAGGTCTAAGGTGAAGAATAATGGGGATAATGAACACCCCTGTTTAGTACTCTTTTGTAAATCAAATTATTCGAAGAATGTATTGTGAGAATAAACTGCTGCTGTTGGAATAAACTATAGAATCTGACATAAATAAATAATAATAATAATAATAATAATAATAATAATAATTGATAAAGCTAGAAGGAAATTGCATCTTAACCACAATTTTCCACAAAAAAAAATTGTACTAAGCTGAATGCTTTGATAAAGTCTGTAAAAAATGCTGCCATATTATTACTGCCTATTGGAACCTCCTGAGTGTGAAAATTAAGCCATAACTTAAGCTTTGATTGGCATTTTTGGCAGTTGTACATTGGCCAAGAGCTGGAGGTAATACTGAATAGCGTTAAGCTGATCTAAATGCAGTTAACATTCCCATGTTGACACTAGAGTACTGGCTGACTCACAATTTACGGCTGACCTCATGAAATGGTATCTGTTAGGTTTACATTTTGGAGAAGGGCACACGCTGTAAAGATAAATGTGTATCCCAGACTTCTGTACCTTACTTCCACATTACCTGTAGTATTAAATCATAACTGTTTTAAAAAATAATGCAAAAGAGAGCTTTATGTGGAATGGGAGTAGCCAGCCAGATTTTGACACAGCACTCCAACTCTCCAACAGGAGATGGGAGATATCAGTTCTTTGGACTCATAAGTACATTTGGTAAGGTTCAGATTGTTTCCTGTAGCAATAGAACTCTGATCACAAGGTCACATACACTCCCCAAAGGATCATGACAAAATATGCTATTGTCATGTAAAGCATTCTCATTCTAGAATACTAGCCACGGTCTACATTCCAACAACTCTCTCACTTTGATGTTGCAGTGGTTATTTTGCAAATGGCATGACAAAGATGTAAACTGAGACAGTAAACATGGACCCACCAGTGATGGGTGAGGCATGTTCATCAGTGCTAAATGGTCTCATCTATGTGGGTGTCTGCTCAAAGAGGCAAACTTTCTCTCAGCTATAGGTGACATAGCTTAGGTAATATCAATTAGCAGCCACTCTTCAAGTTTTGTTAAATCTTGCATAAGCTTTGGTGTAGTCATGCCATGAGGTTAGGCCTACTGGAGGCCAGTCATGTGAAAGAGTTAATGAGTTACCTCTTAGACTGGTTGAGCTGTGGAAACCAAGTGTGAAACATAATCTGTTCTGTTGAGGAGAAGAACTCATGTGGCCACATGTAGAGCTGCTACAAGCTAGACCGTTTGCTGTTTATGAAATGTTTATCCCCAAAACATAAGTCATTCAGGCTTAGAATTTGTGAAAGCATGTATGTATACTGCTTATGGGTTAACTGTTTATACCAAGACCTTTCAAATAATGCCCCATGTGACAAGACTTAAACAGCTGATCTGTGCGACGGGAATGTGAGAAAATATGTTTATATTTTTTTATTTATTTCTTTGTTTGTTTGTTTGTTTGTTTTTGGGGGGGGGTTCAACTAATCCTTTTAGACATGGCCCATGCACAAAGAAGAAAAAAGGCACACAAAAGAAGTAATAAATATTTTTATATTGTGAAACATGTCAATAAGTATAGACAAAGTGCATGAGAAATGCATTAACAAATATCTGTGTGTGTGTTTGTGTGTGTGTGTGTGTGTGTGTGTGTGTGTGTGTGTGTGTGTGTGTGTGTATAAGAATATAGCAAGGATATTATGTGCAAAGTATTTCAGCAGTAGATGCAATGATTTTTACATACAAAAGTATACAAAATACTTTGCATGTATCTGACAAATACAGTGAAAAATAAGGTATAAAAATTAACTTTGCTTGTTTGGTATTATGCTATTCTACTATAATTGAAGGGTACTAATTTAAAGACAAGAAGAAAGATTAAAAGCCTTTTGAAAGTTTGTTAGGATAGTGGTAGAGGTGTAGTTGTCTGTTAGTTTACAGTGGACTACAGGAATGTCTTTTGTGAGATTTTTACCAACCAACTTAGCAAGGAAACAAAAATGCTTCCTCTGCTAATTCTATATCATCCTTTTTAACAATCTTAAAACAGTAAAGACAAAAACGACTCCTCCTAATTACAATAACATGCAATGCAGAAGTATTATATAATTTTGGTGTAAATTAAGCTTACTGATCTAGAATGCAGAGATTACTGGGGCAGCCATGAAATCAGTACAAGGCAGTAGTTTGCCTAAGAAATCATAATTTGCTATATGGCCCACTTCAGGGCAGAGGCTAGCCACTTTACTGACCATTGTTCTCATTTCTTGCTATGTCACAGGCACTGTCCAGCTTCAGGTTCTTTTGCTTTCTTGTAGCAATGGGAAAGCAGGATAAGACAGATTTACAACACATCTAACAGGAGTTGTCATTTTTATTACTACCATTAAAGCTACAAATGTATGTACTGGGCTGATGGTTTCTTTTTTATCGAAGTTCTTGTTTTAGGGAAAATGTAATGTTAATGAATATAAGTAAAATATAGTTTTTCTTGTTTTACTGATTTTGTATATTTTTTACTCTGAGGAAATTGTTATACACGGTGCCATTTTCTTTTCTGCTGCACGTACTTGATGCAGTTACAAATCTTTCTGCCTTTCATTTCTGTTATTGCTTTATATCTGTTTTCTGTTTATATGTCTTAAGATATTTGAATGCATATATTATATCGACAAAAAAATAAAGTCTGTTTCATTTTCTGAAACTGCTTCATAAATTAACAAAATGAGATAATGCTGACAGAAATTACACTAAAAATAAAGCATCTTATTTATTAAAGCAACAGGATGTTAAAACATCCCAGCCACAATTGTAGGTTCTATTCAGTGTTTACTGAAGAAAGAAAGAAAAGTAATGCTGGCTTCCTGACAAAACATTTCCAGTGTTGGTGGTTTAAAATTAGCTGTTCTTTCTTCTTGTCATCAAATACTTCTTTGCCAGAGGAATATGACTTCACATAAAACCATTTGCCTGCAGACATATGCATTGTTTCAAAGATATTTGTTCTGTAGTGCCAAGTAAAAGCTATGAATTAAATATCTCTTGTGGGCCTTTAAGACTCTGAGCTTGCTGATATGATCTACTGCTGAGCACGTTAAAGATTTTCTATTCAGCTTCTGCGTGAAATGTCACAGTTTGTTGTGTGGTGATAAGAAATCTGCTGTCATATGAACTTTAAGAGAGCTTGTCAATCGTTTCCACTAGTGGGGACATCATAACAACAAAATGTTTTGATATATTGAATCAACTTCATAAAAGATATAGCAAATAGAAAATAACAAAAAGTACTGGGCAAGCAGGCTATACAGAATGAATTATGAAATAATGCGAATTGACAATAACCATGGTACTTTCATGAAATAAAGCTGTTATACAAGCTGGCGGTGTATGTTCTTTTAAAGTAAGGACAAAATTCATATATATGTAAAAAGCTGTCTTTATTTTTAATTTAAGTCAATTCTGAATAGTTAGAAAGCAGATAAAGAAACTGTTTACCATTCAAGATCTAGCCACTAGGGAAATTGTGCTGAGGCAGCTTAGTTAATATCAAAAAGAGATTTTTATTGACAGTACAGTTGCTAAAAAGTCCTGAAATAGAACCATTATCCTCTGTCTGCACTGCTTCTTTAAAGGTGATATGTCTATGCTCTGTCCTTGAAATTATATTTCGCTTCAAGGATTTTGGGGGTTGACCTTATCGCTGAATGACTAACTATCATTAAAATATGACATGCTTTTTATACAGAGAGGAGAACTGTGCACGGTAATTGTACTCATATTGTGTAACTTAAAGCTGTAGTTTGGAAATGTGAAGACTTCAGCTTAACCGATAACAAAACAATCATGTTTTTTTCTGAAGGAATGAACTCAGTAGTTAAGGAACCGAAACCCACCAAAATATGTAAAGAAGATGATAACCAAAACAATCTGCAGGATACAAATGTATGTATTATTTCAGGAATTTCTCAAATAATTTTCTGACTCATGTTATTTCCTTCCAGAACAACTAACACAATAAGATTTATTCTTACATATTGTGTACTATCTTAAATACTCACTAAAGTGTAGTAGTGCTGAGATGCTGCCTTTATAAGAAAGATTTGCAAAACCAGGGAAAAGGACATGATACCAGTGAACCCTTCACAAAGAAATTATGTCCAAGTTTGGAGTTCCACACAGTGCATTTTTTACCTGCTTAACAGTTACTTCAATATCTATTGATTGGTCTGTTGTTTATTTCACTTTGTTAACCAGGTAGGCTGACTGGCACAGATACCCTTTTCCCAACATGATCTATGCCATTTGGTGCGACCATTAACATAAAAACATAGTTTCACAAATGCCTGCACAATCCAAGTTTACAAATGTATATACATAAGTACATTTTCTACTTTGGGCATGGTGAGAAACCACATTACTGCTTGAAGATAATGTTGCAAAGCTAAGATCAGTGATGTGCTTAGATATTTTCATGTGGATTATGCGATCAGAAAATTCTTCAACCAGTCAGACAAAATAATTAAGCAAGCAAATCCACTTGCTGGAACAGGGCCTAGGAATCAATGTTGATAAACTTGAGACCCTGGATAAAATTGTAATGGTGGGCAATAAACTACCAGCTAGGCAACAGTGAACAGAGGCACTGGACGCCTCTCCTTCCTCAGGCAGACATCATGGGGTTCCTTTGACACAATAACATTTCTGTTGGGGCAAGAAGTAAGGTATGTTTTTCTGCTTCCATGCAAATCTATATCTATATCTATATCTATCTATATATATATATATATATATATATATATATATATATATATATATATATATATATATATATATCTGTGTGTGTGTGTGTGTGTAGATATATAGATACATAGATAGATACACATATATGATGCATGTTTTGCATGTTTTGTGTACATGGATATAAGATGCAAAAAAATGAGGGTGTGAAGATATGTGATATTGAGTAAATCAGTGGTAAGTTATTACTTAATTATACAATGGCCTTCCATTAATATTCCAAAACATGCACACTGATTGGCCAGAGTGCCCGTTTTAAATCCCACACTATACCAACAGAAAAAGGTCTGGTCGCCCGCACTTTTTTCTGTTTGCATGTTGTTGTGTCTTTCGGCTTATCCCGGTTAGGGGTCGCCACAGCGGAACTCTGGTCCACTAATGTTTGGTAGTGGATTTTTACGTGCCAAGTTACCAGCCCTGATGCACAACCTTCAACAAAGGCACACCCATTCATGCATGCCTCCACACAGAAGACGCTCTAGCTGAGAATCGAATGGGACAACGTCTTGCTGTGAGGCGACAATGCTACCACAGCACCACTACCGCAAAGTCCTCAAAACATTTTTTTTCAACAAATAAAAAAAAAAAAGAAAAAAAAACGGAGCAACGGAGACTTTCTTTTCTCCATTGGCTCTGTTTCAAAGCATTGATGTACTGGATATGCATGTGATGCAAGTCCCATATGCATGCTCAGTACATCAAAACAAGTAAGTAGTGTACCACAACCAGCGGAAGAACAGTAATGCGCTATTATACAAAGACATTATTTAAGAAAAGTAAGTATGTTTTTTCTTAAATAATGTCATTGTATAATAGCAATAACCGACTTTGTGGTTGTGTTATATTGAAATTTACCCACAGTTGGCTTTATTTAGTCACTCGGGCTTCGCCCGCATGATTAAACCACACCAACCATGGGTAAATCTTCAATATACCACACCACGTCATCGGTTATTGCTTTATTATACAATGGCAACTCGGGAAAGCTGAGAAACGTGCATGCTGATTAGCCAATCCAACCAGCATGCGCATTGTAAATCCAAACTAACCAACCTAAAAAGTCCGGCCGCTAACGTATCAAGCTTCGCCCTCATGATTAAACCACACCAACCGTGGGTAAATTTTCAATACACCACACCACGTCGTCGGTTATTGTTATAGTATACAATGGCAACTTGGGAAAGCTGAGAAACGTGCATGCTGATTGGCCAATCCAACCAGCATGCACATTGTAAATCCAAACTAACCAACCTAAAAAGTCTGGCCGCTAACGTTTCATGCAGCCGCGAATAGTATACAGAATTCATAACCAACATTCTCCACAAAATGATCCTCTCACTATACTAAAACTTCCTTTCTGTAGTTTTTAGCAGCACTTGTGGCCAAGCAGAATAACTTTCTCTCTCTAATGAAATGACACAATAAAAGCAACAAATGCAAACCTTGAACTCATTAGGAAAGCATAGCCTTACTCTCCGGTAATCTCCCAAATGTAAAAGCAGTAGCCAACAAATACACTTATAGCAATGTCACTACGATTTTAAATGAACATGACCCAAGCAGTAGCAGATCTTGCATCTTTCCAGACTTCAACTTGCCAGCTATAATAGATTTCCCCAGCAGCATTATTTTTGTAATACATTTGTTTGTACATACAGCATTAACATATTAGAAACAAAACACTTGTGGCAGCGTGAATTCTGATCAAACAATTGACACTCACTCAGCAGTATATTTTAGAGAAAATAAGTGTATGCTGTATTCACTGGTTTCCAACACAGGGATCACATTGCACTTTGTTAGTTTGCCTGTGATAGCTACACGCAATTAAGGAACCCTAAAAGGTATGCATTAAAAATAAAGGCAGCACACCCCCTCCCAAAAAAAAATGCACTCGCCTCAATTTAGCTCCACTATTCCACAAGCAGTACAAGTCAGAATGGCGGGCAAAGAATCAGGAGAAAGCAAACCATCTCCTATGTTAACCAAATCCCCATTTCCATAATCCATATTTCGCTGCATGCTAAAAACTGCATCGGAGCCCCAAGTATTACTGTGATCAAACTCAACCAAAATGAAGGTACAAAACAACACACCATACCTTTTACCTCACAACTCCTAACCGACAGCGTGCCTCCCTCAAGTAAACAACTAGATATCCATAAACCTCATAGTTAGCGTAACAACCATTTTACTCAGAGCACACACTTAAACAGACAAACCACATGTAACTTCTACAACCAGCATATTCCTTTTAATACTGCATACTACATCACCATCTTGTGACCAATTAATAAAACTACATCAAAGGATCTTTTTAAAAGTTGTTGCTCATTAAAACTGGACCAGATTTCTAACATAATTATAAATTAATAAAATATAACTGCACGTTATCACGTTCTAAAGTACTTAAACTGTATTTTACCCAGCATCACCTGGACCTGTTTGATAACATCCCTTCAAAAACCTGCATGAGCTTTCTTAAACACAGACTACAAAGTCATACAGGAAAAAAACACCAAAACGAGAGACACCATACATAAAAAAAAAAAAAAAAAAAAAAAAAAAAAAAAAAAATGGAAGTAAACTTTGAACTAATGAGTGATAGTGAAATTGAAGAAATATTTAACAGCATACCAGAAACCATGATGAAACCATCAACAAGCAAGGAAGTTCTCCAACTACAAATACAGGAAGTACTACAGCATAACATGTCCCATAGAAAAGACAACAGTGTGATGTCATACACTTCAAAAAGGTAAAAAAAAAAGAAATGAAAAGTCTATTCCAAACCTAACAAAAGACATGCAGAAAAAACTCCCAAAGAAATAGAAACACTAGAATTAGAAAAAGAAGAATCAGGTACAAGAAAACAAACACAGTGGGCTATAAACATATTTCAAAACTGGCAAAACAAAAAAACTACAACACAGACTTGCACACTATTACACCAGAAAACTTAAACACAATACTTAGAGAATTCTATGCTACAGTACAAAACAGAAAAGGAGAAGAATATGTAATAAGTGCATTTGTATCCTTATGTGCAGGACTTAGCAGATATATAAACAACCCACCATTAAATAGAAAGATTAACATCATAATAGATATACGTCTAACAAATGCAAATGACGTATTTAAATCAGTAATTAAAAATTAGAGAAGACAAGGAAACGATACAGCAGAACACCACCACCCACTCACAATACAAGAAATAACACAACTGAGAAATAGCCAAGTATTTTCCCCAAACACAGTAGACGGACTCGTAAGAAAAGTCTGGTTTGATATACAGCTACACTTTGCACGACATGGGAATGAAGGAGTACAATACCTCACAGAAGATAGTTTTACAATAAACAAAGATACAAATGGCACAGAATATGTAACAAAAAGTTTTAACGAGCATACAAACAAACACGCAGAACATTAGAATGTCACAAAACATTTACTAAGAGGATTCATGTTTGAAAACCGCACAGACCTTTTATGTCCTGTAAAATGTTTCAAAAAATACTTACAAAAAAGGCCACCTAATACAAAAGAACTGTTCCTCCACCCAAAAAGACATCCACAACATAGGTTCATAGGTTCATAGGTTGGTACTGGGCTATCTGCCCAAAGGCATATATTAGCCCAGCCAAGTTGTGCAGTATTCACTGCCCCTTTAGTAGTTCCCTAGACCCTTGTACTAGCAGCTAGTACCCTTGGCCCCTATCTAATAGTGCTGTTGGTGTGATCCCCGGTGTGAACTTTCTGTTACCCATCCACTCAGCAAGGTTCCTCTTGAAGAGTGATAGTGAGGGGCTTTGTCTTATGTAGATCGGGACCCTGTTCCATAGTAAGGGAAATCTCTGCAAAGAGAATCTATCCCTCCAGCATGTTCTATTCATTGTTGTGTTGAGGTTTATATCCCTAGAGCGTGTAGCTCGAGTAGATTTGGTTTTGCTAAGTGCATGTTCAACAATTCTGGGTTGGACATGGCTCTGTACGTTAGACAGAGATCGCCTCTGAGAAAGCGGTATGCAACAGAGAACAGTCTTAGCTTTTTCAATCGTGCTGCATAGGGCAACTGTTTGAGGCCAGTAATCCTCTTGGTTAGGTACCTCTGTGGTCTCTCCAGCTGCTGGAGATGTCTAGCCAGGTACATTCCAATTGGTGCATTGTACTCAATAATGGGTCTGATGAGGGAAGAGTAGAGGGGCACCATTACATCCTTAGATCTTGATGCAAACCCTTTCATGATCAGATGGGTCACATAGAAGGATTTTCTAACCACTTTGGCAACATGGTTATCAAAGGAAAGCTGACTATCTACTTGGGTTCCTAGATCCCTTATTTCTTCTTCAGATTTCAGGGGATTACCTCCTATGCTGTAGTTTGCGGGTACTCTGTTTTTTCCAAAGGGGATTACTTGACAAAATAGAAACATGGTACTCAACACAACTGATGGGAATAAATTATCCTTCATACATATTAACCAAAAATCTGCAAACAAGCAAACCTATCAAAGAGATACACAAACCACTCCTTAAGAGCAACAGCAGTAACATTACTGTCACAATCAGGGATGGAAGCATGACAAATAATGACTGTGACAGGACATAAAAGTGAAACATCACTATGATCCTATTACCAACCATCAGTAGCTGAATTTAAAACATGGGGAAAAAATAATATCTGGAACACAACAAGAAACACCAAAAAATCCAATACGTTAAGATAATATCAATAATACAACAGACATCAGACCAAGAAAAAAAAATGAAACTCCATAACACAGAAAATTCATACTTGGAAAATGAACCAGAAAAAACACAAGACAAACAACAAATTATAAACTATGGAACAATAAACATCTACAACATAGAAACCCAACAAAATAAGTAAGTAAATTTATACTTATATATAAAACTAAAACCATAGATATAGATATAGATATAGATATAGATATAGATATAGATATAGATATAGATATAGATATAGACATAGCTAGATAGGATCATATATATAAACATAAAACTAACTATAAACACAATCTCTCATTACAGGTACTATACTAACAAGAAATCAAGCCAACATATGAGCATAGACAACCATCAAGTCAGAACCAATACAGAAATATAAAAGAAACTACAACATGAAAACATACCAAAAGCTTTAAAACTGTATCTACTTATATAATTATTTCCTAACTTCTCTTGAAAAATTAATAATAACTTGTATTTAAATTAAAACAGAAATAAACAATAAACACAAACTGAGAGTGTGGACTATTTTATCCCACAAAAAGTGGAAGAATACAAACTAAAGCAAACAAAAACCTAAATAACAACAACACAAAGATAACACAAAACAAACTAACACCATTGAATAATAGCAATAACCCATTGCTGGGTGCGGGTAATGCTGGATTTACACACGGTCGGCTTTGTTTGGTTACTAGGGCTTCGCTCTTGTGACCAAACCATGCCAACCATGGGTAAATCCAGAATTACCCACACCCAGCCATATGTTATTGCTAGATTATACAATGCCACCTCGGCAAAGATGAGAAACATGCATGCTGATTGGCCAATCCAACCAGCGTGCACATTGTAAATCCAAAGTAACCAAACCAAAAAGTCCGGCCGCTAACATATCATGCAGCCGTGACTACAAATGATCTAAGCAATACTAAAACCCTAATGTGAGATATACAAAAGTTTTAAAGGTTGACAGTGAACTACGTGAGATGAACTTAGGCATAAATAAACCCGATTCTGGACATTTCTCTGTGTCTCTCATTTTTTGTCTCCTCCTGTCTTTAGCAAAACTTTTTTGCTGAAGAATAGTCAAAGAAATTAAACTAATACCATATTAGTTTTACCCCAGTTTCTGTATTTAGTAGTCGTTGTGGTAAGAATCGCTTTTGGGTAGTACTGTTAGTTATGAAAATGGCTAAATGTTTCAATTTCTTCATTGTGCTACTTGCCTTGAAAGGGCATTTAAAGGATTTTAAACAAAGGGTTTGAAATGTTCTTATCTGTAGCAGCTATCCAGTCTTTACAGTACTAGTAACAAGGCATCACTGAGAATAGGAGCCACATCTCTCAATCTCCAAGCATTAAAAATTGTAGCACTAGCCTTAAAAAAATCATAACAGAGGGGGTACTTTCTTATTTTTCACAATATTACAATATAAGGTATTAATATAACTAGATAAGATTGCTGCTTCTTAGGAAATTAGAGGTCAGGAAATCTGGAAAGCAAGGTGTCTGTCAAGAAATTCATTTTTTGAGTACTTATCAGGTATTTTCAATCATTCTGAAAGCTAACATATTTTTGAACTATATTTCCTAAAATGCTTTAAGTTTCACTGCAAATATTATCCCATTCTACAGTACTTAAACTCTGTTTTACCCAGCACCACGTGCCCCTGCAATACAAAAATATAACACAAACTACAACACAAAGACAAACCAAAAGCTTTCAAACTATATCTACTTATATAATTATTTCTTAACATCTCTTAAAAATTAATAATAACTTGTATTTAAATTAAAAGACAAATAAACAATAAACACAAAGAGAAAGTGTGGACTACTTTATCTCACAAAAAGTGGGAGAATACATAGTAAAGCAAACAAAAACCTAAATAACAACAACAAAAAGATAACACAACACAAAACTAAGAGCATTGTATAATAGCAACAACCCACGGCTGGGTGTGGGTAATGCTGGATTTACCCACAATTTGCTTTGTTTGGTCACTCGGGCTTCGCCCTCATGACCAAACCATGTCAACCGTGGGTAAATCCAGCATTACCCACACCCAGCCATGGGTTATTGCTATAATATATAATGGCAGTATCAATGACTTAGCACTATAGAGGAAATGATTTAATGTTTATGGCTCCATACAATACTTATAATATCTGGCCCTCTGATATAAAAATGTCTTCAATTGTCAATAACCCTCTTTAGCAAATGTGCATAGTGTTCGCAGAATATGGACAAAATTTTAAAGCTTCTTACTTTTATGTACACAAGAGGATATTTATAAAGGTAGCTAGGGGGCCTTGGCCTGCTTTGCCTGAATACTCTCAGATTTGTGCATTTGCATTTTTTCTGTTGATTTCATAACATACTGAAATTTCCACTATGAGCTCCTTTTTGCAGTAAAAGTGACAGGGACAAACTCATTATGTTTTGATGGCTGCACCCTCTAGCTCTATAGCTGATAATTTCTACTCTCTGAATTGTGGATAATTGTTTTCCTTTGTAATCTCAATATCCACATAATTCTAACTCCTTTGAAATAGTATTTATGCTGGAAGAAAATTATAAGACCTATGAAATTGAAGGGAAATAAGTCTTCCATTGAACTATACAGACAGTGCAGAATTAACCATTATGTAAACTACTCTGCAATTCTTAAAAGAAGAGAAATTAAATCATAATTACTACTCTGTCCCACAAATAGTAAAGTCACCAAATTATTGACTTAGTAGAAAAATGTGTGCATGAGTAGGCAATTCTCCAGAGTTCCTGCTTCAGTGAAAATAATCATCTATTATGTATATTTAGAAAGAAAAGGTAAGAAATGGGTAAGTATGAATACACTTACATGGGGATTCACAAAACTTTGAAAAAAAAAACAGATTTTCATTTTTATTTTTCTAAATGTTAAGGGAATCTAATACTGTGACAGTAGTGGATCCCATTCATAAGTCACGATAAAATTAATTTCTTCAAACTAGTACTGCTTATATCCTTGGTGTTGACCAAGAGTGCACTTCTCAGCATAAGTAATGCTCCTAGAATTGCCTTCTTCTGTAGATCATATGGAAGTAACTGCACTGATAGCATATTTAAATATCCTTGAAAATAATTGTTTGTTATCCCTGTTATTCCTGCTGCTTTTGAAGGTACATGGGCCTTTATTCCACATTTTTCTTCATTCTGCCTACATATCCTGGTATTTTATAATTTTATATCTATCGGTAATAACACTAATATTATTATTATTATTATTTATTTATTATTATTATTATTATTTATAATCCTATTGGTTAATACCCATTTGACATGAAGTCCCTTTTCAGAGGTAACCCAGGAGTAGTGTTTGATTAAGTAACTTTCTCAAGGCCACAGACTAGGCAAATGATGACTGAGAGAATCAAACTCTTACCACAGGAGCTATATCTTGCAACTTTAACTTCTAAACCAACTACAAAAACAATGTACTGCAAGTACTGAGCACTGTTCCTAGTAAGCATAATTATTCTGATAAGTAATACTTTTTTGTCCTTTTTATCTTCAACTACAATATCTGTTTTTCCTTGTTTCTGCTTTCTTAATATTGGCACTGGATGATCCCATGTGATCAATTCTTCTTTATATTCTCTAATTCTTTGCAGTTCATGTTTCCAATTCTTCTGAGCAACTAGTGTACTGCAGTCTTTGTACTATACTCAGTGTAACAGTCTTGCCACATTCTTGTTACTTTCAGCTTTCTCCTTTTTAATTTCTCCAAATATTTAGGGTTTCTAATATCTTGACTGGACAGGAATGGACCACATTCCTATGTTAGGGCACTATTAAAGTTCTTGAGATTGGCATTGCTTCAGCCATTATGTTTGCCAGTAATGTTCTTTTCAGCATCCATGATATACCCAGAACTATCTCCTAATGTAGTTTATATGGAGCTACATATATTGGTACCATATTTATCTGTGCTTGGAAATTCTTTCTTATTAGCCCCATTGCTCCTAATGTCATTACAACTTATCATGGTTTCTTTATTCCATATTGATATAGTTTCTGTTGGCATATCTTGGTATTATATAACTTCACCTCTCAGTATGCAGGACACTATTATAGACGGGTACAGCTAATTTAGTAAATAATGTTACATTTGTCCTTTTCTTTTTTTAACTACAATATCTAGTTTTCCTGCTTCTGCTTTCTTGACTTGGTAACAGTTTGTCCCATGTGCCAAGAATTTCTGTATTTTAGGTAATTAATTCTGGCTCATGTTTGCAATGAATCTCAATCACCTGTATGTTGTAATATTTACACAATCCCCAATGAAAAAGTTTTCTCACATTTTTGTTCTTTTAGTTATATAGACCCTTAGCCAGGGATGTATTTCAACTATCAGCAATATATGCACATTTTTTCTAATTCTGTACTACAGAATCTGTATTTCTCGTTATCTATCATTTTGTAAATCAGCATGTACACTATCCACTGTCTTGAGCTGTCATTGTTAACCTTTTATCTTTTGGTTTAAATTCACCTCTCCTTAGACATTTATATGTGACATCTTGATTAGCATATGCTTGTTTCAGCAGTTTATTATACTTGTTAACATAATTATCACCTTTTCAGTTTCTTTCCTTTTCTTCTGGTCATGTTCTTTGCAGTTTTTTGGCACCTTCTGTTGCACCTATTTTTGATATCTTCTGTTTTGACTCCAATCCCATTACTTTCTGTAATGTTTCTACTAATTTGAGCAAAGATGTCATTATAGACTTGTTTCTTCATTGTTCTGACCTTTCAATATGTTTGGATATGATGTAAACAAATATGCATGCGGTTCCCATGGTTACAGATCTACCTAGTCAGTTTCAAGGAGGCCCCAAACACCTTAATACTGGGGAATATATAATCTTGCCATGCATTTATTTTATATATCATCTGATATACATGAGCTATTTTTCTTGTCCAACTGATCCAATGGTTTTGGAAGAAATCAATCACATCAAAGCTTAAGTAATCTGATTTCTTTTCTGAACTTTATTCCTAGATCTCCAGTTAGTGTTCAATAGTAATTTTAATCTTCTAAGATATTACTTAATAAGCTTTGTTCTAATGCTGTCATGTTGTATTGCTCTCCTTTCATTTCTTTGCCAGGTATTTACACACTCCCTCTTGTTTCAGTTCTTTTATATTGCATGCAACTTCAATGTAGATGCTTTCTTTTTTTAATAATATTTCACTAAGCTTTTTGTGAAAAAATGTACAAAAATAAATTACAAACACAGCATATTAAAACAAGAAAACATTTACAAATGTGTATGTATCAAACTGTTCATAATATTAACAAGTATGTATTGTTTAATTCATACATGCATGCATGCATACAGGAAATGATTAATCAACACTTCTCTAATAAAGTAGTTTCAACCAACAATTATAATCAGAAGTGATTTTAATGGTTGTCATCTGTATAGTTTGTATTTTATTCTAACAAATAACTTAAGCAATACATTCCACAACTGAGGGTATAGATTAATTTTCACATTTTTAGTTACTACTTTTGTACTCCAAAGAAGAGACTTTTGTAATTTTTGATGTTTATGGGAAATGAAGCATTAACTAAAATTAAAGATTGTGTGATATTAATCATATACCATAATGCTTGGAAAAAATTTCCAAAAAGGTTGTAAAACATTACATTGAATTGCCATAGGCTGCCAATCAGCTTTCAACATGTATTTATAGCTCCAACATCTAATATCCTGTTTTTAACATAGTTTCTAGTTGTTTCTAGTTTTTTTTTTTGGGGGGGGGTGATAAAAACTCTGTATAGAAATTTCCATGAATATAGCTTCCAAAATAAACATGATGTAATTTTCACTAATAATTGTAAAAAAAAATATATATATCTTTTATTAGAACTGAATGATTTATTTGTGTAGAATAATTCCAATAGCTACATTTAATATGTATTAGTCATACTTCCTTATTATTTTGTATATTTTGTATTAACAAGATTTATTGGTCTCATTGTTTAATTCGAGTTTGATTAAAAATTCAGTTAGAGAAGGTAATTGTTTTTAACTGTGTCTGGCATTAGTTCCATTTTGGATATTACACACTGTCTATTACTCTTTACAGTAAGTCAATTATTCACTCAAAGTCATATTTGTTATTAAAAAATCAGAAGTGACTATTTTATTACTATTCAAAATTGATTCCAAACATTGTTATTTTCTAAAGTTAACATTTTATAGATATTTGAAGAGTCAATAAATCTTCATTAAAGGCAATAGGGAAAACCATAAGGACCCATGCTTTAATCTCAGGATTTCTAAAAATAAATTTTCTAAATACTTTAAGAGAATTATTAATATAGTAGGAATCTGATGGTTTATCATATATATTTCTTTTATTATATATTTTGTATTATGCATTTTTTATATATATATTATATATATGCATTTTTATGAGATTATTTAATTGTTTTAAATTAGATATGCATAAATATGAATATACTATGCATTTTTATTTATATGCACTTTTTATATATATGCATTTTTAATGAGATTATTTAACTGTTTTAAATTAGATATGCATAAATATGAACATACTTTACATTTTTGTGTATATATATTTTATATGCGTATTTTACAATATTCTTGTCATATATGCCTTTAAATTTTCAAAAGTTGTATGATGTCACTAATTGGAAAAAATTTTTTTGACTGAGAGTGATACAAAACAAGCAGTTGAACAGTTAATTCTTTGTCTGATGAAGCAACGAAGGTTGCGAAAGCGCTCACCTCTCCTTTTTACTTTGTTTAAATAAAGACGTTATTGTGTGGTACCCGGTATAGTGTTTTCTCTCATATACTTCTCTTTTTATATACTGGGTTTTACCTGTAAGCCATTTTGCTTTTCGTTTATTACCTCAAGTAGTAGACCCATAACAAGCGGTGTACCCCAAGGATTTGTCTTAGGGCCTCTGCTGTTTGGGATATACTTTTTGGAGGTGCAGGGCAAATCTAGTGGGCTATGGCTGACCAAGTCTGCAGATGACTGCAAGCTGGGTGCTGTCATCAATTACCATAGTGATGTGGACATCCTGCAAGAGGGTATCACCCAAACAAATGACTGATGCCAGAAACATGGCCTCAAACTGAATTCTAAAAAATGTATCATCATCCATTTTGGGGAGAGTGACATCCCCACAAATTATCACAGTGATAATAAGGTACTAAGCATGCAATCAGTCATGAGGGACTTGGGCACCCAGGGTGATAGCAAACTGACTTTTCACCACAATATTGCCTCCTTTATATGGAAAGCTTTCTATGTGGCCCACTTCATTAGTAAGGGTATCTCATCCAGGGACAAGATGGTCATAACATCCCTGCATTCTTCCCTTATAAGACTCATTATTGAGTACAATGCCCCTTTTGGCATGTACCTCACAAAGCACATGCAGCAGCTGGAAAGACCACAAAGGTTCCTCACCCAGAGAATCCAGGGCCTCAAACATCTACCCTACACAGATAGGCTAAAAGCCCTGTCCCTCTACTCAGTCTCCTACAGACTCCTCAGAGGTGACCTCTATCTGGCATACAAAGCAATCTCAGACCTCTTCCTGATGGGACTGCTGCATATCCGCAAGTCAAGCTCCACTCAAGTAACCCATACGTGTGACCTCAACCTGGTCTGTGACATCAATGGGACATGTTGGCAGGACAGATTTGTGCCCCTGAGACTCCCCTTTTTGTGGAATAGACTCCCTCTCCACATAAAGCAGAGTACCTCATTAAAGCTTTTTAAGTGAAACCTGGATATGAACAGGAAATACACTCACTAACTCATGACACTTGAAGCGGCAAACAGGCAAAGCAAGTAGTTTATTAAAAGTGTATAAAGTGCTTTTCATTTGGTTAGAAACAAACTTCTTCATATGCATAAAAAATATATTAGCACTTCTTTTAAAAGTCAGATATGATCATATGTTAGGGAATTACCCAATCAAAACAAATCACTCTGACATCATCAGGCTACAGAACCATTAACCCTTCACTTCTCATTCTAAAAATGTGTCACAGAAGTAAACTGATTCTGAATCATTGCTATTAACAATGAACATATATATAATGAATGACTAGTGTCTACAGAAATGAACAAGTTATGAATTATATGCAATATGAACTAAAAAAAATAATGAAAATAGTAGATGAATATATATATATATATATATATATATATATATATATATATATATATATATATATATATATATATATAATATATATATATTTATATATATATATATATATATATATATATATATATAAAATAAGGAAATATGATGGGAAAATATTCACATATAAATCCATCTAACAACCACACTACCCTATATTCTACCCAGATTAACAATACTAAGAAAACATAAAATATTTTGAAACCTAATTTGAACATACCTACTCTAAAGAAACAAATATTACATTTTAAATATTCCATAACGTATATACAATAATACTATATATAATCACATAAGTGACAGGCACTCATATTATGTCATGTCCATTTCATCTAAGCAAACTTTTTAATTTCAGAATGCATTTAATCGAACACATGTCATTAATCCCAGGAAAATATTAGGCATTAAGGTGAATTTGCCAATAAAGTTCAAGTTCTTCCAGTTTTAGTGGGGTGTGACCACCTCTTATATCCTGTGTGACATGGTCTATGATTGTTTTCGTGAACAGAAAATACAGCCCAGGGATTCCACCTGTGTCCCTGTTAGACAGTGGCATAGGGTGCTGACTTGTTGGAACATGGGCTAAATTCTTGGCTAGGCTTGTAAGGGTCTCAGGGCCAATAGCCTAGTAACTGCCTATCATCCTATGATCTGTAGATTCACAGTTCTGCCAGTTGGCATGGACCAATTAACCAGAGAAACAAGAGGGCTGGTTCAGATGAATATTCCTTTGGTGGCAGATGTAAAACACACAAATGACCAAGATTATGGTGTCTTTAAAGAGGATGATGAATTGCTTACAGACAATTGTTTATAACTGATGCCAAGGGTTTAGATAATCAGATAACCATGACTGATCTTTCTGTTGGGTGCACTATCAATGAAACACTGCAACTGGTGCAGGTCTTCCAATTCGCAGATCAGCATGGAGACTTGTGTCCAGCAAGCTGGAAACCTGACAGTGCCACAATCAAAGAAGGAGTCAAGAAGAAGAAGGAATTCTATGCAAAGCAGTAGTCTACTTGCTAGGCATTAGCATTTGATGGACACAAGTGGGCAGAAATTATAGTGGACTCTTACTTGAATTTGTAACTGTTGTGTGTTGCTCTAAACCTTTCTGAGATCAGAGAAATCACATGGCTGTGAAAGAAAAGAAAAAAAATGTTTTACTGGAAAAGCTCATGCAGACTCTTCCATATATTGCTGTACGTTATAAGGTTAATTTATTTTTGCTTTTTGTATTTGCATTGCTTCATTGCCTTCTTCTATTTTATATGTTGTGGTGTGTTTTCTTTATACTTTATCTTACTTGTATTCTGCTTTTTACTGAATAGTTAAACTAGGAAAGTGACCACAGCTGTTCCTCATGTGAGTCACACATAAATTAGAATAGGTCAGTTAATTACCAGTGAATTGAGGGTGGAACTAGGAAGTAAACCTTCTATTTAAGGGGTAAAATAAAACATTTCAAGGCTTTATTGGAAAAGCTCATCCAGACTCTGACATAGATTGTTGTGAGGGAAAGGTTAGTTTGATTTTGCTTTCTTGTATTTTGTATTTCTTCATTGCCTTCTTCTATTTTGTATACTGTAGTGAATTTTCTTCACACTGTGATTTGTTTGTATTCTGCTTTTAATTGCATACTTAAACTAGAAAAAGACACAACTGTGTCTCTTGTGAGTCACACAGAAATTAAATTAAATGTCCTCCACCCTGTCACCCTGGTGCTATTGTGTTTTTAAACACAACTGCCTTTCAAGTTGTCTTCCCCTTATGTTAGTTTGACCACATATTTTCTTCCCTCTTCTCTTTCATTGACTTTTGTAAGTAAGAACAAAATTATCACTTTGTGAAATCATTCCCCTATAACTATTTAAATTTATTGACCTTCTCCTTGTATTCCATACATCCAGACTAAAAAGTGTCCACCTTCTCACAATTTATCTTGGACTTTTAAAATGAGTATCTCTGCACTTAGATTGAAAAAAAGCTTAGCTTACCCCCTCTTTCATATCTAACCGATTAGTGCACACTGCAACTCTTAGGATATTAACTATTTTTTCCATCTTACCTTTACTATCTGCAACTTCTAGTTCAAGGCCATTAATTACAGGAGAGTCCACATTCTGCCTCTCAGTAGTCATCTTGACATTAGTGCTTCTGTTTTGCTCCTTGTGAGAAAAAGAGCACAGGGGCAATATTGACTGGAGACTGTTGATTACCAGGAAGCCTGATGACTGCCTCATAGTTGCCAGCTTCAAATATGTGGTTATATTTGGCTCCTGGTGAGAGAAGGAGCAGAGTGCATTGATTCTTTACCATTTTTGCTATCACCTTACTTCTAACTTTTGGATTCATGGATATGTATATATTTTGTATGATACACATGTTGAATAGCTGAGTGCTTACTATATATATATATATATATATATATATATATATATATATATATATATATATATATATATATATATATTTATATATATATATATATATATACACACACACACACACACACACACACACACACACACACACATATATATATATATATATATATATATATATATATATATATATATATATATATATACTGGTGATGTTATTTTGAAACCTTTACTAATTTCTTACAGGATTTTTAGTGTTGTGATCACTACTTGAAAGTGATGATATGTCAGTGAGACTTATTGCTCCACTTGTGAAAATGTACAGATTATTAAACTTTGGACTCCATTTTATTTTTTAGATATTAGATGCATGAGGCATTTTAGCTGATAAATGGCAGAAATCTTTCTACATAAGTCAGTCCTTTCACATATTGATGTTATTGCTGGACAGCTCACACACATTTTCAAGTAACAATACGTAAGTTTCTGCAACCCATTTATTTTCTTGTTCCAGGTTCAACACTTACCTTGATAGTCCTGCAGTTAAAACTGTTGTAATTCAGAGCTGACTCTGGCTGATGCTAGCAGTACACATCCATTACATGGGTAAGTAATGGTTGTGAGCATTGCCTGGCATCATTTTCTTCTGTATGGATGTGCATAGGATGAAAGTTGTACCCCTTAGGTGGTCAGCATGCATGCTATCCATTGTCTCTTGGCCAGGGTGAGGGCATACTTTGCACACCAACATCTACCTTTTCCCACAGCAGCTGGTGGATTCCCCTCAGACTCCTCACCTGCATGTCTCTGCAGAGAACTTGCCCGGGGTGGTTGAATGTGTGCTCCTTACCCTTGTTGTCCCTATTGCGGTTGTTTTCTCACAATAATATTGTGTAGGATAGCATAGACAGCTATAATTTTAGCATAAATACTGGGTTTACACTATAGGGCACCCCTGATCTATCTAGGCACCAAACCTGTGACCTCAGCAGCCCAAACACAGGCTCTATAATGTTTCAAGTTTGACCATGTGCCTCATTGTAAAGTTTCTTCATGGATACGTGTGTACATTTCTGAAGGGCATCAGCCATGGTTCATGTGCATCCCTCGCATCCCGCAGTAAATGCTCTTGTAGGATATCACCCCTAGAAAACCTCTGGTAGAGCTAGGAGTTGTGGAAACTACTGGGGTTGTCAGCACACACACTCAGGATGATTTCCTTAGCATTACACATGATCTTGCTATTAATGGAGTGGAACCCCTTTCAGTTAATGTAGACACTTCCCTCTTCCCTGGGTGGTGCTTTGATATTTATGCTCATGTAGTAGTTGCCATACAAGAGTTCAGGGAAATTTGGTATGAGGAAGAAATCCTGCACAGTTGTAGCTCTGTCCTCTGGGGTACTGGAAAATATATATCTAGTCACTGGCATGCTGTAGCATATCATTCAGAAATTTATGGAGGATCCTGAATGGTGATGCCTGTGACAACCCCAGCATGTCACCGACTGGTCTCTGTAACGTTCCTATAGCTAAGATTTTTAAATGCTACACATACCTTGGTCTCCACAGGTATTGGTTCCCCTCGATTTACCCTTGATCTTAGTTGAGGACAGCAGATGTTGCATAATTCGTGGAGTATGTCTCTGTCCACCCTGTAGTTCTCTTCTATTTCCACCTCATGCATACCATGAAAAGTTAAATGGGGTCTGAACACTCTTCTCCTTTTTGCCCAATGTCTAGCAGCAGCAGCATGGACTTCAGCATGTTGACCATACACATGCAGAAGAGCAGCAGTAGCCCATAACATTTTTACTCTCTAGTGTAGTTTCCATGGCTATTTTCTGATAGGCTTTGGAATATATGGCAAAAACCTACACTAAGTGTCCATAATTGCTTTATGGCTTGTTGAATAGCTCTGCCATCTTGGATTTGTAGATTAGCATACAATTCAGCTGCTTATTCTGCAATTAACATGCCATGATATTTACTGTTTGCGTGGCTCTACTCAGTGTGTAGAGCCACTTACTGAATACAAATCAGCATGCTACCATGATGAGCACATGCTTTTAGCAAGTCTTGCAGTGTTTATTGAATCCTGCCCTTGTTCTCAGTGTGTGACTTACTTCAGTGTAAGGCCTATGTATAAAGAGGCTTGCAGACTGAGCCAGTTTCCAAAAGACCTGGTCTCAGTATAAGTTGTCACTTACACTGAGAGTAACTCTTTTTGAATTGTACCCTTGGGATCCTTTATTTATCACATTTACAAAATGTACATGTAAACAGGCATATGTGTATCCATTTTTATTTCTTATTATTTATCATTTTCCTTATAAAATTCACATTGTTATTACTTCATAATTGACCCCCACTCCATCCTCCCCAACCGTAATCTGATTTTTTGCAATCTGTCTTTCAAAATCCATTTCTCATTAATCAAATGTGATTCAATCTTTCATTCCAAACAACCCATATTACACAAAATAAATTCTTATCTATCCTTCCTATATATTATTTTTCTTGTATCCGTACATTATCATATTCATATCTATATTGTTTATGTCATTAATATTTAAATCACACAACTTGTCCAAAGTTTCACCACTCTTTCACAATAAAAAAAACATGATCTGGTGTCTCTCCACCTGCACAAAATAAACACACTCTTTTCACTTTCTTTTTAAATGGCATACTTCCCTTTACTACTAATTTGTTAATTAACAGTCTCCAGAAGAATTCCTGATTCTGTACTATCTTGCTGCATACTTTACTTCTTCTGGTAATGTTTCTCATGGATTTACATAATAATACTGTTAACATTATTATTTTACCACTTCCTTCTATCTCGCTCTATATCATCAACTTTTATTTTCCATGTTAGTATTTTTTTTCTGGATATGTCTTTAATTTCTACATTCACATATTCTTTTTTTCTTATTCTCATCATCTGCCAGATTTTTTTTGTAGTTAGATTTAAACATTCTCATTAAATTATCATTCTCTTACTTTATCCACTTTAATAATGTATACAAGTTTAAAGCAGCAGAATATACAACTGTATTTAGTAAACACAGCCCCCCTTCGTCTTCCCTCATACAAAACACATCTATTTCACTGTGTTTACTCTTGAACCCAGTATGAAACTAAAGACATGTTGCACAATTTCCTTTTCATAGTTTTCTGTGGTCATATAAACATTTGACATATATGTTATTTTTCCCATTAACACCAAATTCAAAAGATAATCATTTTTTCCAGAATGATAATCTGTACATCTTACACAGAAGACATACTTCTTTCTTTTATTATTTTTATCATAATTTTCCCAAATGTTACTCCTAGAAAAGATACTTCATTCATTAAAAAACACATCTCCCAATTTTCACAACATCACCCAAACCCCTACTTTTATCTTTATTCAAGTTCATTTTCTTTTCCTATAAACATCCATTCAGACAAACCAACACTTTCCCCATCTGCATTTTGTTCTTAGCAACTGCAACTATATTATCTGTGTATGTTATAGCTACCAGCATCACCATCTCCTTTTGAATCACATATCTATCATATTTCATTTTATAAGCTACTTCACTCACTATCATGTTTATCACCAATGCAAACAATATTCCTTTCATGGAGCACTCTTAGCTTACACCACTTTATGCATATTTTGTTACTCAGCTGCCCATTCACTCATGCTATTATTCTGATATGCTGACATATACAGTCTGCTAATACTTTTTCCTATTCCATACTTTTCTATAACATCCCACAAAGCATCATGCCCTACAGTACCAAATACCTTGCTAATATCACCTATTTTAAGTTTCACATCCTCCTTTTTACATATAACATCATCCACATTTCTTCCATAATCAATGACAATTCTGGACATCTCTCCTATTTTATACCATCTATACATTTGTCCATAATATCACTCATCCTTCTTTCCATTCATCTCTGTATTAGTCTCATAAATATTTTATAATCTGCTTCATTTAGTCGATTGGTCTTCAATTTTGTATTTCATTCATCTCATCTTTTTTCCATATACATTTGAATATTCCACTACATAACTTTTCATAAACAAAACCTTCCTTCAAGCATTCATTCAGTACATTTAAAAAATATACACTTTGTCAGTGCATTAATTTATTATACATCCCATGCCCTATACCATCTGGGTATGATACTGAATAAACATTTACTTTATTAAGTACTTTATCTAATTCACAAATTGTAATTTCTATTTCAAACTATTCCTTACTCATTCTGGAAATGCCATTATTTT
The DNA here is from genome assembly GCF_019279795.1 of Protopterus annectens. NCBI lineage: Eukaryota > Metazoa > Chordata > Ceratodontiformes > Protopteridae > Protopterus > Protopterus annectens. The sequence goes on along the minus strand of NC_056729.1, from coordinate 113,191,709 downwards.
CCATTCTGTCTTATTTTCCATCTTTATACTCTTAAACTATAATACTCATAATTTTCTCTTGTGCCCTTTTTACCACTCCTTTCACATTTTCATTTCTCTCATTATACTCATTTACTGTTTTACCCAAATATGCAGATATATCCTCCCTTCTCCCTTGTAAATAATATATTTGTATAAACAATATTGCCTTAACATTTCTTGATTTATTTTATATATTTCCTTTTCTCCAATCAATTCTCTTGCATTATTTGGCAAATACATTTCTGTAACTTTTCCTATTCTTCTATTTCTCGTCCTTTCTTTCATCATCCTGCCAATGGGGGAAACACTTTTCATGCCTTTTAAATTTAAGCCATCACTCAGACCAGTTTTTAAAGAATTCTTTCATGGCTATATGATCCTTCTATAAATTCATTTGTCAGTCCCCAATTTCACCCTATAATTTCTAATTTATTATTTTTTCCCTTTCCTATTTTAATATACTCCCTTTCTTGCATCACCTCTATCCATATTGCAAAATGGTATAAAAACAACCATCACAACTGTAATCACCATTTGCTACTTTCAAGCCTTCCAATAATACAAAAGTATCAATTTAATATACAAATGCCCATCTTCTATAAGTACATCTACTTTTTGCCACCCAGCTAATTTAAATATTTTATCACTTCTTATATCTTTTTACATCTTTCTCTTTTTAATGTCTTCTCCCTAAATCAAAGTCCTCTGTAATTATCATTTTATAATAGCTACCACACAACAGATTATCTCTTTCCTTGCTAGTCATATATGCTTACAATACTAAAATTCTATAAACATTTGTCCACCTCTTACCAGTAACAGTAAACCTTCTCATCCTTACCAAAGTTAACATCTGGCATTTTCACTATTTTGTTTACAGAACAGAGCCATACCACAACGTTCAAGGTTGCAATCTTCATCACTTGTCAGGAATCTTACATCATCTAACAGAGTAGCATCCACATCACATTTAGCACACCATTCCAGTATCACTATCCTTCTTACAGTGTTAATAATATTGCTTCTATTTACTGAAAGCAGTCTAAAATGGTTGTTTTTCCCTTCTTTGTTAAGTTTAAGGGAATATGTTTTAAACTTTTTTTATGTTTATTTGTACTCCTATTGAATATTTTCCTGGGTTAATATGCAGGTAATCCTTGTTCCTCAGAATCTGATTTTCACTGGTTATAACTTCAAAAAAAAATTAGTAGCAATCCCTTCTCCTGACCTCTCTTCCTGCATGCAAACACCGTCTGTTTTGAGAATGGTTTTAAAAGCAGTCTGAATAAGAACTCTATGTAATACAAAAGTGTTTACTGTCTTTTAAAAGTACAAAAGTGTTTCTGAGCTGCTCAGTTCCTCATTATTTTCATGAAGCCTTTTTTATTCTTTGTATCTGCCTGCCAGAGGTAATATTTTTTTTTTTTTTTTTTTGCTGTTCGTCATGTAATATGGCAAAGGAAGTGGTCTAGAGAATTTGTCTGTCTACTCTAATCCTTTGGCTCCATTAAATAATGATGACACTGTTATGTGCAACGCTGTGGTATCCAAGCCTGGCAGTCCAATTCAAAATGACACTAGTAATGCTGCTGTCATGGCACTGAAAAGGATTTTGCAATAACCTAACTAGCCATTACTAGTGGTAATTAATTTTCATCAAGCCTTACTGTGTATGAGGGTGTTGCAGTTATGTGTCTGGATTCAGAGTCACTTTTGAAAAAAATTGTTAGTAGCTCAGTTGAAAACAAATAGACTGAAATAGGATATGACTCCTTTCATCACTTCTTAAACAACAAACAGTTCCCAGGGGTTTACAATTCACCAATGTGATTAGTCAGAAAGCTTATAAAAATGGTTTTCTCAATGAACAGCAACAAAGTAGTTGGAAGTGCCACAGGAGAAGTCTGACTACTAAGGACGGAGAGAGTGCACTTTTGTCAGAATGACCTCGTCAATCTGTTTCAGACAAGATGTTTCTGTAAAGGTTGGCAGAAGGGAGTTGTATACACATTTAAATGCATCCTCTGCAGGGGAAGTGGAGACACTAGCAAGCATCGCACACAAGTCTTCTTTGATGGATATTGAACCTCCTACCTAGCTAGGTTATATAATCTAGTGATCAATAAACTAGTCACAAGGACCACAGAAGAAGTCTAACTATTAATGGCAAAGTGTGTAATTTTGACAAGATGACCTCATCAGTGTGTGTCATACTGGATATGTCTATAAAACTTGGCATTAGGGAGAAGTGAGAACAGTTAAATGCATTATTCTGGGGAGAAGTGGATACATTGCCAAGTGTTACACACAGGTTCTCACACACATAGAGGCATAGACACACACATACACACACACACACACACACACACACACACACACACACACACACACACACAAATCTTCCCTGTTGATATTGAACCTTCTACCTAGCTAGGTTACACAATCTAGTGATCACTGCATTAGTTGCAAGTGCCACAGGAGAAGTCTGATTCATAAACAGAGGCAGTACACTTTTATCAGGATCACCACATCAGGGTTCTTCATACAAGTTGATACTAAGAAAAACAAAAAAGTACAGAAGCTAACACAGCTGAAGGTAAAACAATAAACTTTAATGCACACGAAAGAGAGTAAGCGCTTTCATGGTGTGCTCTCACCACTTCATCAGACTCTTCAAACAAGTTGATTCTGTAAAAATTGGGATGAGAGCTGTGAAAACTGTTAAATGTATATTCTAAGGAGAAGCGGATACACCACCAAGTTCAACATACAGTCTCACACACACACACACACACACACACACACACACACACACACACACACACACACACACACATGTTTTCCATCTACTTTAGACAATCTAGTGAGCACTGCATTAGTTGCAAGCACCACAGGAGAAGTCTAACTCATAAGGCAAGAGAGTGCACTTTTGTCAAGATTACCTCATTGGTATCTTTCATGCAGGATGTTTTTGTAAATTTTGTGATAAGGAAGCTGTGAGAACAGTTAAATGCATTATCATCAAGAAAAGTGGACATACCACCAATGGCACACACATTTTCTCTCACACAAAGTCTTTCATGATGGGCATTGAAACGCCTGCCTATCTAGGTTACACAGTCTAGTACTTTATTAGTTGCAAGCACCACAGGAGAAGTTAGACTGATAAGGGGAAATTGTGCATGTTTGTCAGGATGACCTCTTCAGTGTGTTTCATACACGATATTTCTCTAAGCATTGGGATAAGGTAGTTGTGAGAACAGTTAAATGTATTATTCTAAGGAGAATTGAATATACCACCAAGTGCTACATGCAGTCTCACAAACACACTAACACATCTTCCATGTTGAGCATTGAACTTCCTACCTACCTAGGTTACACAATTTTGAAAGCACTGTATTAGTTGCAAGCACTACAGGAGAAATGTGACTCATCAGGACAGACAATCCCCTTTTGTCGGGATGATGCTATCAGTGTGTTTCATACTGGATGTTTTTTGCAAAAAAGGGATAAGGAAGTTATAAAAAACACTTAAACATATTATTCTCAACAGAAGTGGATAATGCACCAAATGTTACACACAGTTCCTCACACACATACAGACACACACACACACACACACACACACACACACACACACACACTCGCACCTGTGTGTGCATACACACAAAAATCTTACATGCTAGGCAATGAACCTCATACCGATCTAGTTACACAATCTACAGCACACTGTATTAATTACAAATGTCACAAGAGGAAGCAGACAGTTCTTTTGTGAAATTGGAAATTGGCATATTTGTAGAAAGCAATGCTTGGAAAAGATGTTATTGTGCATCACAGGTCATGCAACAAGTGCATATGTGTGCACAAGATAATGTAACATAACTATAATTGTCACATGTAATGGCATACCTTTATAATGAAATGTAGATACTCTTCTTACTGTACATTGTGTTACTGTGAGGGGCATTAACATGTTCTATATAGTGGGATGACATACAAGTTGACTGTTGCACACCAGTGGATTATCAATCAAACATTGCTATGACTTCACGTCAGGATGGCTGCACACTTCTACTGTGTTATACTTGCACTATGTACATTGTCATGGCAAAGATGCAAATCATACATAGGACAGTGCATGGTAGAATGACAGTGATGGGATTGATGAGAATAAAGCTAACCAAGCTGGTTACACACTGCCAATGTAAACACTGTATTGTGGGCATATACTTTAAATGAATGGAGTCCACAACATTCAGAAATCATGTTCATCTTTTGACAATTGTAATTCAGTTATTCAAATGACATGCAACACAAAACTATAGTTCTTTGATTTTTTTTTTCTTGTACTCTTTCAGCACAGTGCTATTAAGTTGAATTGTTGTGCTTTCAGTAGTAGGTAGTGGCAATGTATGTTGCTCTGTGCAAGATAAAATGCAAAGATCTTTACAATACCAGATTCACAGTAGTTAGCAGACATATTAGTGTAGCAGCAGGATAATGATGCATAAATTAAAGTTAATTCAACATTTACAGCCACAGTATCATGAAACGTTGTTATCTCCATGTATTTAATCATTTACAGCATGCCAAGAAAAACATTTATACCTGAGTATTATCTTAGCATGACACTTAGCGGGTCATAATTTTGATAATATTTCACAGCAAATTTTAGTAAACATTAATGTATGCATTTATCTTTATTACCCTATTGACCAGTGTATTCCATACATCCAACTCTTCATCCTGCTTAAAGTTACATTTAACTGAATAAACATAGATTAGCACATCAGCACAAATTGAAACAGAATATTGCAGATCAAGGCAATCACATTCAAAGATATTTCCATAATATGTGTACTTCCATTTAGCCTTGTTTGCATAAGTTGCCTAGCAACAGACATTGTGCAAATGCAGAGTTGGAAGAATAATGATACAGAAGTGAGAAGATAAATCAGCAGGTTGATATAGAGGCAGGGACAAAGTAGATTATCACAGAAGAAGAAAAATGTTGGCTCACATCAATATGTAGCCAACAGGTACACATAAATTAGTGAACCAAAAACACTAAGTAGCACTTAGCTAATGGCTGGATTAGAACCCTTGCAATAATTCAAAAATATTTCTACAAGGTTGAATATTAGCTCATTATGTCACAAAGAAATCACTACTTCACAGCATTAATATAATATAATACTATTGAATCACACTGACAATTTATTGAATAAGGAAGGGTGAACAGAGAAAGTTAGAGACAGACAGAGAGGAATAGCAGCCATATATTTTCTTGGACATCTAGGAATGTCTGCCTGTTGTTTCAGTCTTATAAATCTGTCATGCTCTGTACAATAAAATGATTGCTATATGAACAAATAAGGGGTGGAAGACTGCAATAAACATGAATACCTAACCAGGATGAGGTTGGCTTACTAAGCCTCCCTGTTGGGGCTGCGATGTTTTGAAAATGATATCTTGCTGCACTATTCCAATAGTATATTAAGGAGATATGTTATATGGTGATAAATACAGACATTCACAATTAAATATATAATATGAATATGATATACCATGAAATAAACAGGCATACTAGTGTAATTGAATCCATGACATTATGCCTAAATAGCCGGCTACAAACAGGGTACTTATCTCAACACACCTAATAGGAACTCCTAATTTAATACATACAACAGCCTAAGAACTGTTAAATTAAGTGTATTATAGTACTACCTTTTGTATGGTTTTACTCTGTGTTCCCATAGCATAGCAGATTTAAGCACATTTGTGTGACAGTAACCAGACCATTGCAGATTACATAGAAATCTTCAACTTTTGCAGTAAGAAGTGCATTCACTGTCACTAAGCACTGCTGGCTATGCCAAACACCCCACAAATGCCAAGGACATAAAATAAAGGCTTTTCCATCTGCTGTTTCTGGCCATGTGTGTTATGTATGAATCTCTTTTGACGAGATTAAATGTGTAAAAACAGTGTGAATAGGGCAGTGGTGAAAATCAAGTAGATGGTAGAACATGCAGAAAAATACAGGCATTTGCAGGAGGGGCATGGGACAGCACCATAAATATCCACTTGTTCACAACATCAATATACAATTGTACACACAACTGCATGACTTTGCAGTCACCGTACCAGTGATAGGTGACAATAATAGAATAATGTTGTATGACATACTGGACCAAATCATTTGTGTCAGGATGACATAGGTTACATGAATAGCTATATTTTGTGGGACAGACATCCTCTTTTAGGGAGGGGGAGAGAGGAATGTTGGGAAAGGTGTTTAGGCATTAGAGGGTCAGGTAAGGTAGGGTAGGTTAGGAAACATCTACAGACATACAGAACATGCAAGATAGATTGGGATGGTGATGGGTTACACCATGATTGGAATAGGTGGAGGAAATCAGAGTTGCACACATATCCGGTTTGACAACAGTGAGAATTGACTCCTCACCCTCTGAACTGTCATCACTGTCTCCCTGGGATGGTGACAGATGTGGAATTGTCTTTGAATTGAGATGTAGAACCTTTTCTTTCCGGCTATGTGCCCCAAGGCTCCTTTCCATTATATCCTCCACCAGCCCTGTCAACTCCTGCTGGGTGACAAAATAACCAACTCTACTGTTACTGCTGCTGGAGGGTACCACTGCACCAGTAGCCAGGGCCGAGCTACTTGACATACTTGGAGCAGGTAGGGCAATGATTGTGAAGGCAGTGGCCCTGAAGTTCTGAATGTCTGTACTGCCATTTGTGAAGGTAAGGCAGGTTGAGCAACAGTGGTTGGTGTACCTCTCTGTGCTGTTGATGATTAATTTTCAACAACAAATTATGCAAAAGCAGATTGTTAACAAAGTATAACCCCCCCAAAATATATAGAGAAAAGGTGGGGGGATACAAAAAGAGAAAATAAGATACATGGCATGTCACAATCCTATATATTTAAGAAAAGCAAAACTTGGCTTCGCATTATATAAACAAGTATGATATTTTACCATTGCACAACTTTGCAACATTCATGTATGAGGGATGTGTTTATGTGTCATTAAATAAACAAATGCCACTGCTCTGATATAAGAAATACTGCCTTTATTTCACTATTATGGTTTAGAATTATGCATTCTATATTAATAATTACAATTACCATATTGTGATTATTCTGACAGACTGTTAAGATCTTATAAATAATTATCAATTTAAAAAAAATGCTGCTTGTGGGTACTGAACCCACACACGCTATTAAACTATTATTTTAATCACCTAGTGCAAAAAGCAAGAGTTATTGGGGAAAGCATGCATGCATGCTTGACATGAAAGATGGAAGGATGAGGTATGCCTGCTAGAGATGTCAGCACTTCAGGGAATGAAAATAATATTATGGCCTGAGCGTTTACAAGAATCATATTTACCATGTGCCTCGCTGAGGGGAGTTAACCTCTCCTGGTGCACCTCATGGTTTGCAGCTATCACCTTTGGAGCTGTATAGCACAAAAAGTAAAGAAATATATATGATAGCATAATGAGTAACTGCAATGACTGGGTAGATAATTACTACCATAGCATAAACATGTTACAGGGCAGTATTATTGCACAACTAGGGGGTGTTCACAGTCCTAAATCCAGACTCCCATCAGCTTAGGAGGTCCTTCTTGTGCTTTTTAAGGTCACTGTGGTGCTAACATTGTTCCCCATTATGTGGAGCGCCAGCTGCAGTGGAGACATCCTTGGCTAAGCTATTACAAGCCTCAGCCTTAAACTAAGACCCAGCATTATCCCCCTGCACCAGCTTACAACTGTAGTGCTTCATGAGGAGTGACACAAATATCCTGGACTCCCACCAGCCATGTGGGCAAAAGTCAAGCTAACGAAATATGTCTGAACTGGCACCTATTGCAGATCTTGCATGTTATTGGCATTGTGCAAAGGTGCACAACCTTGTCAAATGCTTTTGCCAGCCTTGACAACTGCTTTTGCACAACTGAAAACAGATGGATTCCTTGTCAGACACATTGGCACTACTTACAAAATACAACAGTAAAGATGTGAGAAATGGCAATGAGCTGCGCCATGTGTGATGCTCCCTCTATTTGATCAGGTTCCAGTATTCAACAATGGACTGCTTAATGCCATGGCATTTAAAGGTTGCACTTTGGAAGGTGAAATATGCTGAATTCAGACATATTGTCATCTTAGGGCTTACCCTATGTTGAAATATTACTGTAACAGCTAGGAATTGAACCCATGGGATAAAGGATGTAAACATTGCAACTTAATATATTAACTAACACTGCCAAAGAATATTTACTTTCACAGAAAAGAAATTTGACATACAGCAATTTCTGAATGAATGGAGATGCACTATAGAGAGACCTTTATGTGTTTGGCTGCAATTATTTATTGGAATGCATTACTATGTAAAATTCATTCATTCATTCTGCAAGTAAATATGATTCAGGTGGATGAAGTTTGATGTTCTGGTTAATATAGTTTGGTTTATGTTACATACATACTTCACACGACATAAGGAATGTAAGCACATAGTTGGAATATGTGATGAGTCATTATTACTATAACAAAAGCATTGTGCCATCATACATATGCAAGTGAGTTTTGTATAAAATATATTCAGTGTCATGGCTAGGAGGCTGGACATACAATAGGCTGTGTTTAACTGTAAAACATTAAACATATTATGCTAAATTGCATAGTTTCATTATGCAAGGCTTACTGATACACTGCATTCAAGAAACAGATTTACAATTATCACTTTTCTTTAGTGTTACAGTCATATTCAAAATGTTTTGAGAAATGGATTTCTTACAGCCCTTTTAAAAGGTATTTTGTAGCTGGAATGAAACCCTTAAGAGGCTGCATTATTTATCTAAAGTGACTGCCTGTACACATTGTGTCACAGAGATAGCTGCACGACACATGGAATTTCTCCTCTCAGCACTTTCCAGAGTGCTGCATAATGATCACTGTTGTCAGGTGTGCTTGTACACCATAAGACAGCCTAAATTATTTTTTTAAACTTTTTTCCTTAAGTAGTGATCTGCGTTTGTGCACTGACAAGCAGAGGGCAAATGTACCTTAATGCAAAAAAAAATATGGAAAAGTAAATATTGTGATTAATGACAAAGCGCTATGTTAACAGGATTTGAACAATGTTTCATATGCCTTATTTCTCTCGATTCACTTCAATTATACCTTGTACTACAGAATTTGCTATCTGTCTGGTGCATTTGCTTAAGTAACTATTCTCCCTGTTGTGGGGGGCCATGTAATGACACCAGGCTTATTTGCTCTATGTAAAATAGACTAAACTAAAGTTTTCACCTTTTCCCTTAGTGAGTCATGCTTGTGAGACGCCAAATGAAAAGCAAGTGAAGTTTAAAAAAATACATAAAAAGATGACATATTGTGGCTAATTGCAATGTGATCACTACACAGGATTTGAGCAATGCTTCATGTGTCTTATTTCTGTAAATTTCCTTCATTTACACCTTGTACCACAGAATTTGATGTCTGTCAGGGGCATTTACAAAAGTAAGTATTCTCCCTGTTGTGGGGAAGGGGTGGGCGTGCAATGACACCTGGCATATTTGAGTTACCTAAGACAGCTTAAACTATTTTTTTCACTTTTTTCCGAAAGTAGTGAATCCTGTTTACATGCTACCAAGCAAACAGCAAATGTAAAAGACATTGGAAGAGGAATATATAATAGAGAAAAATACAGAAAGTAAATGACATGCAATGCATGAGTAGATGTAACATTGACCAGAGCAAGGTGTGCATTCAAGTGGACAATTCTTTCTTCTCACATCTCCTTGCAACATCAGACACTTTGTTGAACACATTATCAGACTTGTAGTTAATGACAAATAATGTAAAAGTGGATGGACTAATGATAGCATGCAACTGGCAATAGTGACAACAGTTTATTATTAAACAAAACAATGGCATCACAAAATATAATTAAAATATATTTATGCAATCCTCTGTAAGAGTATCATGTAAGTGGATTCAGTCCAAGTATCCAGTATCCTTTATCTATAAGCTCACTGCACATGCACATTGTGCCACAGAAAAAAAATACCTGTGAGGTCTATTTTATTCCCTGAATACTGTTCAGAATGCTAACAGACACACAATGGCACCTGACTAGTTTACTCTACCTATGGCAGTCCAAAATAATTTTTCACTTTTTTCTTAAAACCATGAAAGTGACTTTCAAACTGCTAAGTGGCTGATAAATGATACATGAAAAAAAACATAAACTATTACTGCACTTCAAATACTTTGCATGTACACGTTTAACCAAATATCTTGTGTTGCAACAGGGAAATCTATGCATTAGATCCCTCAAACAAGGGTATTGAAAGTAATTCCATCCATCCATCTTCAACCCTTTTTCCCATTTTGCACATGGGGTCAGGGTGTCACTTCAGCAATGACAATCATCTTGAGCCAATGTTTACACCACCAGGTGGCTAGCACTGCCTCAGTAGTTCACTCATATCACTCACTCACATACACTTTCTCACCTAAGGCCAATTTAGAGTGTCCAATCCACCTACTGCATGTAGATGGAATGTGGAAGGAAACCAGAGCACCCAGAGGAAGCCCACGTGACTGAAAGGAGGACATACAGACTCTGCTCAGAAGGCACCCCAGTCGAGAATCAAACTGGAGAACTTCTTGCTGTGAGGAGACAATGCTAACTGTTGCACCACCATGGCCACCAAGCAATTATTTCACATTATTTCCCAAAGATGCCACAGACAAAGACATATCTTAGCAATGTGAAAAAGAGTTCAGATGTAATGATAATGTGACATTGTATTGTCACATTGAAAGTGCAAGAGAAATTAATAATAAAAATTGTCCTTTTACATTTGACAATGGATGTCTGGATAATTGGAATATTGCAAACAGTTAGCATGGGCATATACTCATACAATATTAAACAAAGACTGCAAACACTGCAGGTGTATCCCTTTCTTTCTGTCAGGTGCCTCTTTCCATTATCTATGCTCTTAATAGAAACTCTATTTCTGTTTTATTGCCATATGTAATCTTTAACAATGCTTAAAGTACTCCCTTTAACATGATCAGCATTTCTTTCTAAGGGCCAGTAAATGTGGTCATTAAAGCCAGCATTTGAATGTTAGAACTGTTGATCTCCTATATCACTCTTGTAATTGCAGACTTTTTATTAAGTTGGTTCTCCCTGAAACACCCTTAGAAAGTGTGTATCAAAGAGGGGAGACTGTGAAAGCTGATTGTTCCTGCAGTCAGGGTAATCATAGACACCTGCAAGCCATTAACAGTGAACACTTCGCAGAGAATGTCCTTGCATTGCTATGGCATGTGGATGTAATTGTGTATTTCCTTCCACCATGTTTACATTGCCTACACTTGGCAACATTTTTGGCATTGAGAAATATTAATGATTTCACACCTGATTTGCATACTCACATTGTTCATAGGACTGAGTCTGCACTATATAGGTTCATAGGTGTATACTAGGCTAATGACGACTAGAGCCCTTATAAGCCTAGATGTGCAACTTAAATCCATCCATCCATCCATCCATCCATCCATCCATCCATCCATCCATCCATTCATCTATCCATCCATCCATCCATTCATCCACCCATCCATCCATCCATCCATCCACAACTCCTTTCTCCCATTTTTGCACATGGGGTCGGGTTGTCACTTCAACAATGACAAACATCTAGAGCCAAGGTTTACACCATTAGGCAGCTAGCCTTGCCACAGTAGTTCTTCCACCTTACACACTCACATGCAGACTCACACATATGTCCAATTTAGAGTGTCTAATCCACCTACTGCATTTATTTAGAATGTGGTAGGAAACCAGAGCACCCAGAGGAAATCTATGTGAGCACAGGGAGGACACACGGACTCTGTGCAGAAGGCAGATCAGCTGAGAATTGAAACAGAGAATATCTCACTATGAGACAACAACAGTATTTGCTGTGCCACTGCACAACCCAAAATAGAAGTAACTGTTCATAGATAATTATTAAGCTAATGACCCCTATGGGGTCTTTTTGGGCCTAGCTATACTTCTCAGGGTGTTAAACTTTGTACATTGTGTCTGTAAGGGAAATGCCTTAACAGTTACATCAACCCAACCTCTCTAATATATATATCATTTTAACAATCACAATACAAAATAATTGTAAAAAGAAAATGCTATTAGCTATTTGCATTGCATTGATAGTAAGCAACCCATTTTTCATAGCAGACCTAAGGGGAAAGAGCCCCAGCAAACATAAGCAAAGGTAAACATACAGGACAAAAGCTATTAAAAACAACAATGCAAATACAAAATTAATTATAAAGAGAAAAACAAAAGAAAAAAATATGAACATTAAAGGTTGCACTGATAGAAGTGATCAAAATGTACTACATATGAGAGTAAAAACTAAAAAGATAATCATTGTTGAAAAGAAGGACAATGTATAGACATTGATAGGAAGTGGGAGGTAAGATAAATAGTGTGGAGAATGGGAGGGGGAGAGAAAGGAGGGGGCTATAGTAGAGCTATAGTAGTTGAGCTGAGGGTTTAGGATGTTAGTTTAAGCAGAAGTTACTAACAGAGAAAGAAAGTTAGGCGATGCAACAGGTTATACAGCAGGTCAGACTAAGACTATGAGGTCTATTTAATTATTCAAACATTTTAAAGTTCAAATGTCATATGGTCAACACCATATGATCAAACTTTAAATAGTTCGAAGGTGAAAAGCAATGGCTCTGTATGATGCAGAATAGGAAAATTTCCCTTTTCTGCACTGAAGTGTGATCTTAGAGTTGGTATATTTAAGTAGGGGGTGTGCGGGGGTGCAGCGGGGCATACCCCCTGCTCAGAGCATTGAGGTAATTTTTTTTTTTTTTTTTTTTTTTATTATATTTTCGATGTTTCAAACTCCACTCACATGTTGTCGAACATATGACGTTTAAAGTTTTGAAACTTTGAGTATATAATATAGACCCAGAGTATGTGTGGTCAAGGCAACGGCAACATTTCAAATTTAGTAGGTGGGAATTATTTATTTATAATTGTTATTGTTAATGTAGCAATGTATTACAGACTTTAAACCTCTGTTATCTCCATTACAGAACTGTTGTAAGATCTGTTCTAATAATTGAGGTTTAAATATACTTCTTTTTTTTGGGCGGGGGGGTTGGTAGGTCCTAACCTGCGTGTAGTCATAGTGAGCGCTTAACATGTAGAAATTTTTTGTGTGCATGTTTGGTGCATGCAGTCACAGAGAACTGAGTTCACAGCCATGTTGTCAGTTTATTATATACTTCATTTTTTTCTATCTTTTTTCTGTTTCATCTCATACAGGGATATGGCCCCCAAGAATGATGCAGAAAACAAGGTCAGTATCAAGGGATTGCATTGCCATGGAGACAAGATATGGCAGCAGGTTGTCAATGACCTTAATGCTGTTAAAGGGCATGGAAGATAAGACAATGGGCAATTGACATGGCAACTTCTGCCTACTGTAGGGCCACTGCAATTGCCCAGGAACAGGTTCCTATGGAAGGGTGGCACTGCTACTGAACCACCACTAACTGAAACTAAGGTGTTCTTGTCCACTATCAGTGTTCTAGATAGCTCAGCAGAGGGATACACCAAAATTCTTAGTGCTAGTGCAGATGTGGATGACAGACCGAGAGTGTCATAAGTAGACCTTCCAGGAATGCAAGAAGTAAGTGTCATTGTTATATCTTCTTTATATGCATATATTTACAATATCTGAGCTACTCACACACACACACACACACACACACACACACACACACACACACACACACACACACACACACACACACATATATGTATATATATATATATATATATATATATGTAGAGAGAGAGAGAGTGAGAGAGACACCAGTCTTACCTCTTGGTATAGCTATGCAAATGAGGCTATAATTGACCTCTTCCATTTTATAGATGATGGTCAACTGAAATGCTTGAAGCACGGTATTGCTTGTAATACATAATTGAATATAGCAAAAATATGACAGAGGTGTTATTACTTTTCATAGGTTCATAGGTGTATACTAGGCTAATGGCCCTGAAGCCTTTACAAGCCTAGTCCAATGAAGTGCCCTGGCATTGTGCCACCTGACATTAGTTCCCATGGCCTCTATCAAGTAGGGCCACTGGAGCAATCCCCAGGGTGAAATTTCTATTACCCATCCACTCATCAAGATTTCTCTTGAAGAGAGTCAGTGAGGTGCTCTGCTTGACATGTATGGGAAGTCTATTCCACAACATGAGCAGTCTCTGGGTGAGGAACCTGTCCCTCCTACATGTTCTGTTGATTGTTGTAATGAGGTTGAGGTCTCTGGATTGTGTGATGCAAAGGGATTGGGATTTCTTTAGATGTAGCATTTCTAACAGAGCTGGGTCATACATGGCTTTGTAAGTCAAGCAGAGATCACCTCTAAGTAGGTGATATGAGACAGAGAATAGCTGGAGTCTTTTGAGTCTATCCATGTAGGACATATGTTTAATGTCTATGATCTTTTTCGTGAGGTACTTCTGTGGCGTCTCCAGCTGTTGCAGGTGTCTAGTGAGTACATGCCAAATGAGCCATTATACTCGATGATTGGTCTAATGAAGGAAGAGTAGAGAGAGATGATGACCTCTTTCTTCCTGGATGCAAAACCCTTATAAATGAGATGTGCCGCATAGAAGGACTTTCTGACCACAGTGGCAATGTGGTGGTCAAAGGAGAGGTTGCTGTCAACCTGCATCCCCAGATCTCTTATAACACCTTCAGTGTTCAGTGGGCTCCCATCGATGTGGTAATTAGTGGGAACTGAGTTTTTACCAAAGGGGATAATGACGCATTTTTTGGCATTAAGCTTAAGGCCATAGTTTTGATACCAGTCGTTGGTCTCAGTGAGGCCTTTCTGTAGAACGTCTGCATTATTTGGGGAGTTAATACTAGTTCCCAGCTTGCAGTCACCTGTGAATCTGTCAGCTAGAGTCCCTTTGTGTTGGCTGGACTTCTAAGAAGTAGATGCTGAACAGGAGAGGATTCAGGACCGATCTCTGTGGGACTCCATGAATGCACAGTCTTATCCTGGCCTAAATGAAACACTGTCAATTAAGTGTATTTTGAAATTGTTGTCATTGAATAGGTAGAATAGACAACATCAGTTCACACACATGTTTATATGCTAACACATATATATTTACCTTAATATTTGTATTTATTATATAGTAAAAATAAAATACAAATTCCTACATATTTAATAATATTTTAACATTTTCATATTATAGATTTTGGTAAACTTATAGATTATTTAAATGTTTTAAGCTTAATAATAATAAGAGATGTGAATATATGCATAGATATGCACCTGCTTTCATGTGAGATATATGTGTATATATATATATAATATTTATTGTTTTGGTGACATCTAAGGGTTCTAACTAGTAGGTCTAACACACGAATGTATATTTTTAGAGTAGTGAGTTTTCAGTATCTTCATTGATTTATTATGATTTTTTATGCTTGATGTTTTATTTGGTGAGCATTTCCCTTTTAATTAGGTATTATCAGCTAATTAAGGAATGTATTTAAGCTATTACTGTTGTTTCCACTGTTTGTCTGAAGAAGGCTTAGTAGAGACTAAGCCGAAAGCGCTTACATTAAACAGTGAATATTATTTTGAGTCTGTTCTCATTGTTTCCAGTTCCGTTTGTTCGTGTTTTTACTAGTTTTCGTTTTTTGCTATTTGTTTGGACTCCATGAATGGTCAGCAGTCTGACTTGGAGTCTGCTACTTTCACACTGTGTGTTCTATCTGTGAGCCAGTTTGCAATCCACCTAGTGATATAGGGGTTGATGCCTAGTTTGGTGAGTATATAAGTAATTCCCGAGTGAGGAATGGTATCAAAGGTCTTGGCCATATTGAGGTAGGCTGTATGCACTGCCTTATCTTCATTCACAGCACTGGTGACTGACTCAAAGAAGTCAACCAAGTTGAGCAGGCATGCTCTCGCTTTCACAAAGCCAAATCACATGGGGTCTAGAGTTTGTAGATTTCCTATATCTTTGTTAATCAGGTCCATGATGATGCGCTCCATAGGTTTACATATCAGACTCATCAGGCTAATGGGGCAATAATTCCCAGGGTCTGTAGTCACTCCCCCTGTATGGAGTTGGATGACTGTAGCAGTGTGCCATTTGGTAGGGACATAGTCTGAGGTGAGGCTGTGACTGAATAGGGCACACAGATGTGGTGCCAGTTCACTTTGTAGTTCATGTAGAACACAACCATGGATATTATTGGGTCCCATGGAAGCTGTATTCTTGGTCTTGGAAAATGCAGCTTTAACCTGTGCTGCAGTAATGGTGGGTACATGGCATTCATCTGGCATTGTGATTGGTCCTTTGGGAGTAGAGAGGGGTAATGTTGGCACTGAATCTGTCGGCCAGTATGTTGACAATATCTGTTGGCTCAGTATAGGAGGTACCATTGTGCAGTATCTCAGAGAAAATCTGGGTATTGCTGTGGAGGTTCTTGATTTAGCTATAGAAGGTTTGTGATTGTTTTTAGTGTCTGGCACAATTCCGCCTTCATTGCTGGCTTTAGAGGATTTGATGAGGGATCTCAACTTTTTGTTGAGGCTAATAAGAGAGTTTTACCAGTCTTTGGACTTCACTTTTTTCTGCAACAATTTCTTCCTTCTGTTGTAGAGTTTATTAATGGCAGGAGACTATCAGATTGGCTTCCTTTTTTGTGGGGTGACCATCTTGGTTCCAGTGGCAGCTGGTGACTTCAAATCAATGGGGGCTGTAGGAGACAGCTGAATGTGTGGGGCCAATGGGAAGGGGTGTGGGCAACTAGAAAGGGGTAGAGCTACATTCAAAACCACAAAAAATGGGGACTTTAATTAAATATGCTGCCCTGGGTGTCATACCATCATTAT
The DNA here is from genome assembly GCF_019279795.1 of Protopterus annectens. Taxonomy (NCBI): domain Eukaryota; kingdom Metazoa; phylum Chordata; order Ceratodontiformes; family Protopteridae; genus Protopterus; species Protopterus annectens. The sequence continues at coordinate 113,174,678 of NC_056729.1, read as the reverse complement.
GAGAGTCCAATCAAGACAAAATGAAGTGGAATGGAGAAGAAAAAAAATATTTCAGTGCATTGGCTACATGACAGCTTAATTAATGCCTTGATGGAAACAAAAAGGTTGTGAGGCATGAAAAAATAAATTACTTTTTAAATACATTACTGGAATACCAGTCAAAATCAAGTATAAAATATAAGCAGCACTCAACTCAAACCACTTCTCCTTGCACTGCAGTTCTAATTATAATTTATATTCAGCTTTATAAAAGTACCAAGTAACATGCTGAAAGTAGCAATCTCTGTGATAGCCCCACTTGTAAAAATGTTTCTTATCCAAGAAAGACCTGCTGCTTGACAACAACTATCTACTTGTTTCATGGGGAAAACATGATCAAAGTAAAAAATGAACAGCAAACAAGAAACAAGCTCAAGATAAATTGCTTAAAGGATTACTGCACAGGTTATGGACCACACATGATAGATTGGCATTTGGTTTTGTTTACGGGTAAAGCCTGCAAAGATGACTGCCAGTCCCCAACAAATGCAATGAGCTTTTGAAAATACTGTATTCCTGTCCTTTATTACAAATACTGTCATATGCATTTCAATACCTAAGGCTTATACGTTATCTAGTTTTGCAAATATTCTCTGCATGAAAATAACAAAAAGGCTTTCACTGTTGGTAATTCTTTAACAGTATGCTTATTAAAGCTTACTTGCATCTTATAATCTCAGACAAGCTTACCTGATGGTCATTAAAGCATTGTTACTTAAACACAGAGCAGCAGGCACTGCAACAACATGCAATTTCTGAATAATAAGAAGCATAAATCAACAGTATAAAAATATGACAGAAAACCAGAAAATTCTGTAAAATCAAGGACAAATGAAAAGCCACTGTAGTACTTGTGTCTACCTTGGATGGAGGGATACTCTGCACACTTACACTGCATAACTGCTCCTTGCCTTGCTTGGCCACATCCAGAGTCACTACATGGGGTAGTGGCATACACGTATGTCACCATTTGCAATGTCTCTGGCTGACAGTGATGGCCCTGACACATTTGTCATTCCTCTCAACCTCAGAGCAAGAAATCTGGACAAAGCCATAAACAGAAGTTGGACAAAGGCACAAAAATAAGGACAATTTTTAAATATTGCTCTTATAAACTTTGAAAGATAATAGAATAGTAGGTCTTGCATTAGTATGAATTTTCTGAAGGGTATGAAATCTGAAACTCAAATCTCTGTCATTATTTTCTAATTTCAATCTTTACTGATTTGCCACTAATTTGCCATAAAACTACAATTTTATGAAAAACGGACCAAAAATGTGATGCAAAAATATAAATAGCTACACAATACAGCTGGGAACCTGTCAGAGTATGGACACTTTTTTAATATTAGTGATGTTAAGTTGAGCAGCTGACAAAACAAGAGAATCTGCATGCATTTCTGAAAGTAAAAGTAATCTACAACTCAGATCATTACAATTATTTATTAATTGTAAACCCTTCATGGTTTCTTCCAAAATTGCCAGTTTGTGGAGGGATTATGAGGGGGGGAGAGCAACATTTTCAACCAAAATCAGGGATGGTTGAGAGGTTTGGATATACCTAACTCTATTAAGTGATTTATTTACATGTCCCTCTCAACCTCTTAATGCAGGAAATCTGGACAAGGCAAAATATATTGGGGAACATACAAGCAGTACTAAAAATTGCTCTTCTATAAACTTAGACAGTTGATAGAATAGCAGGTCTTGCTTTAGTATACATTTTTCTGAAGGGCATGAAGTCTGAAACTCAATTTTTGTCATTTAGTGACTTCATTCCTAAATGATTTGCTAGAAAACCACAAATTTTATGAGGAACAAATCAAAAATAAGAAGCAAAAATCTATTAATTCTGTGAATATGTGGACAGTTGAGAGGTATAGTTCAACCAGGGCTATCTTTGAATTTGTCACCCTTCCCCCCTCACAAAATCATGGTTGAATGAGACTCCCCCATGCAGCCATTCCAATGTCCCATTACTTGGCTATTTTGCCCCATTCACCATAAACACTGGAATGTGCATACTGCTTTACTTCCATGATGATTTAGATTTCATTTAAAAGTTTTATTTTACATTATACAGCACAGACACTAATAAACATCTGCTAAACAAAGCAATGTAGTCTCACAGTGAAAATAGACTACACATTAAAACTTCTCTGCCCTTGAAACTCATAGTCATTGAAACAGCGTTGAAACCCACATTCAAAGAAAAAACATCTGGCCAGTGGCTGATAAAGAATAACTGCAGGCTGTTTTCAAATCATAGGCCCCTTGCACATAAAACATACATGTGTTCTTTGATACACCTTCCTGACTGTATTAAATTATATTCCTTGTATAATACAGTACAGTTGTTAGATGCCATTTAAAATGTATTGCTTTGAACATTTTTCAAGTAAACAATGAAACAAAATGCATGCACCAATAATGACAAAACTGCCCAATACATAAAATTTCCATCATAAAAGTCTACTCAAACTTCTACAATCCAACAGTATCAGTAAATATGCACAATATCTGCAGAAGTAAAAGTCATCTAAATAATTCCACGTTAAAGAGATCTGTAGCTAATGAAGAGGTTGCTGCTAGCAAATAACTTTATATTTCATTGTTTTATCTACAAATAATGTGCCTGTTGCCCTTGAGGAATAAATTGCCTATGTTACATTAAAAAAATGATAAGCTAGTAATATTGCAATAGGGAATGGATGGCAAACTGAAAACAGGTTTATACCTACTAGGTATCTCTACCAAAGAGGATATTTCCAGGAATACAGCATCCACCCCCTTTAAAAGTACAACACGGTACAGTATCAGCAATACATCTACATTACATGGGAGTAGAACCCACAGCCTTCTGCTTCAAAAGCAAGCATTTAACCTGTTATGCTATTAACAATACGAGCAGACTCAGTATAGGCAGCACTAAACATTTCTTCCCCAGAAGCTCTCAGCTCCTTTTATAATCCAATTGACACTCAACTGTACCTCTCGACTTTGCAGCACAACAAATCTGGAAAAAGCCAAAATTTATGGGGGGGGGGACAAAAGCCCAAAAACCAGGGACACATTTTAAACATTGTATGTATAATCTTGGAAAGTTGCTAGAATAAAATGCTGTATTACCACCATGCATTTCACTGCCAAGACTTGGACCCAGGACCCTGTGCACTATAGTCAGAGCAACATACCACTATGTCAAATCAGCTGTTTCTTGGAAGACAGGAAGACTGAATCTTAAATGGCTATCATTTAGTGAATTCAGTTCTCACCATAGCTCTCAACCTCGTAGCACAAAACACCTGGACAAAGCCAATAATGGGGGATTACAGCCACAAAACATATTCACTGAATTCAGTTCTCACCATAGCTCTCAATCTCTTAGCACAAAGCAACTGGACAAAGCCAATAATGGGGAAATACAGCCCCCAAATATATTCAGTGAATTAAGTTCTCACAATAGCTCTCAACCTCTTAGTACAAAAAACCTGGACAATGCCAATAACGGGGGAATACAGCCCTAAAAGTAGGGACAGATTTCAAATATTGATTTTATAAACTTAGAAAATTGCTAGAATAGAAGGTTTTGTGAAACCATGTATTTTCTGAAGGATATGAAGTCTGAAGTTCAAATGCCTGTCATTATTTAGTGAATTAAATATCCAGAAAACCATAGATTTTATGAAGAACAGAACAGAACAAAAATATGAGGCAAAAATCTGAATAGCTTTCACAAGTGGTGGTGGGTAGGGAATTCAGGCTCTTGTTACCTGCACCCAAGGTACAGGGTTTGAACCTGAGTTACTCTCTAGCCACCAGGTATATTTAACTGGGGCATTTCATACACAAACACCCACACACACACACACACACACACACACACACACACACACACACACACACACACACACACACATACACCAAACCTGAGAATTGCAGCAGCTTCATTCTACAAAGTCCCATCTTCCTGCAACAGCTTTGTTTGAAATAATAAAAAGTCTCTTCTTCCCATTAGAGCAGCTATCCATACATGCCTGCAGACATTGCAGTCTGATCCCCTTCCAGTTTCTGTAGACTTCATATTCTGGACTGGTTAAACAGCAGTCTGGATTTCTGCACACATGTGCAGAGTTCTGGGACTTGCAGCTAACCATTTATTTATTTTTATTTTACAGCTGGGGGCTGCAGTCCTGCAGTCCAACAGCACGAGCCACCCCTGCTTGGTTCTGTTGGGTATGGCTAGTTCCATGCATTTGTGTACATGTTTGTACAGTGCATTTGTGTATGATTCAGCAGTCATGCAGCTATTTTTCATTGGCATAAGTGCATTGAAGTTAGCCATCTCTTTTTTTAGGAGTCCACAGTCAGCTTTGGAAAAGTTTTTCATGGTGGATGCCTTTGCGGAGGGTATGGGTGAGATACTGGATTTCCAAGGTAATTAGTTTATGGTTGGATCTGACCAGGGAGGGATTGACTATTGGTGTAGAGCAATGGCCACCCATGTTAATAATAACCAGGTCAAGGCTGTTGCTTCCTCTAGTGGGAGTCAGAATTAGCTGGTCTATGGCATTAGAATTGATGAATTCCAGGAAGCACTGGGCCAGTGTATTGGTGCTAGAGTAGTTTTCCCAGTTGAAAGAGGGGTAGTTGACGTCTCCTAGTAAGAGAGTGTTGGACCTTGATAGATTCCAGGGTACTTAGGCATGTGGAATGAGAGTTTATGGGCATGGTTGGGGCCCTATGGCAGGCTATGACGTGGATCACCATCTTACCCAATGTTAGTTGTACCTGAAATATCTCAGATGCGTTATGATGGGCTACTAGTCTGGAGGTGTGCATATCCTTTATGAATATGGAGATACCATCGCCTTTCAAGCTTTGGTCCATGTTTTGGGTCTGAAAGGTGTGGAATGACTATAGCCTTGCAGCGCAGGGGTGGTTTCTGCTGCTTTAAGCCAGGTCTCTGTTACAGCACAAATGTCAGTGTTCTGCATTTTGATGAGTGCTTCAAGTGAGTGCATCTTCATATTTATACTTCTAGCGCTGAGCAGCATGACTCTCAGATTGCATTAATTTATAGTGGTTACTGTGGTAATTTGGTCTTTGGAACACTGCCTAAAAAGGCACTATAGAGGTGGAAAGAGCCTTAGCAGGTACCTGGAAACCAAGGGTGACAGATGCAGGCCATCTCTGGCAAAACATTGAGGTCTGTCAATCATGTCATCCCAAGCAGACAAATACTGGATCCCCTTAGAATGACACCAGAAACTTAGCCAGTTGTTGAAGTCAATAATTTTTTGTTTGTACTGCAGTATCATTCTGGGTGATGGTAGGATACTGCTCAGGGCTAGTGTCATACCTGCCTGGGCCACATAATCCAAGAGCTCTACCATGTCTCTTTTCATGTAGTCCAAGAAGGTGCATCTCAGGTCATTCACACCCACATGGACAGTGACAGAGTCATACTTGTACTTGTCCTGGAGTGACCTGAGTGTGTGTTATGTGTGGAATTCTGGCACCTGATAAGACAGCAGACTGTTGCCTTCTCCTTATTCAACCTAGTGAGTGAGACATCTGTGTGCCTCACTATTGAGTCACCTAGGATTAGTGTACTGGGCACGGTGTTTAGCCTTAGGGGCTTAGGTTGAGGGGCACACTGTGGATGTGAGCTATGCGTCCTGTGGTCTGTGGTGTGGTTTGGTGGTCGAGTGCATTTCTGTCTTGGAGGTCTCTGCTGTTTGAGTAAATTTCTATTGAGAACCTCCGCGAAGGTGGGTGTGTGATTTGTGTTTTTATGTGAGAGTTGTGATACTGGGTGCTCTGGAGTGCTTTGTGTTCCATGTGATGTGGAACAGGTGTTAACCTTCTCCCCTTGACCAGCAAGTCCAGTCTTGACTGGAGAGTGCATAGCTTCCAGTCTGGTGATATAAGTACATCTCTTACAAGTCTGAGTATTATCTAAGATGTAGTTAGATAAACTACATCTTAGATAAACTCTCTACTTATGAGCATATATATATTTCCATATGCCTGATAACAAGCACCTTGAATCAAAGGTGGCAACTGGCTTTAATAATAAAAAATGAATTACACGAATATTCGGCTTAGTCAAAGCCAGTACAGTATAAAAATACACACAAGTAAACAATAATTAACGTTCACAATAAGAATCCCATTTTCGTCTACAACTTCATCAGATACCCTATAAAACAACCCTCAGAGATTTTAAAGATTCCTTAATTAACTTTTGCCCAATAGAATGCATTGCCTAATTAGTTATATAATCAATTGTCTTGCACATTCAAAATTTTAAAAAGACAGTCCACACTACATAAAAACTTGTACAGCATGAATTCACATAATAAACTAATAAAACAATTTTTAATGTCCCTATCTGATAAAATATACTTGTTTGTTAAAACTATAATACAATAAATATATACTTGTAAGTGTATAATATCTTAAATAACATTCTAATAATTCCCTCTATTGATAAAATCAAATAACTCTACTAAAATGCACTTTTTTTTTAAACTTTTAAAATACTTAATAGTTTTTCATAAGTCATATTTTCTTGTGAATTGTAGTTTCTAAAGTTTGGCTGATCTTAATTTCAACACTGGGAGCAGTGAAATCATGTCATTAATACCTGGAACCCTAGTAGCTTCCAATACCAACTGCCAATATAATTCCCTATATTCTACTAGGGTTTCCCACATGCCACCCCTTGGGTCAGTTTCAACAACTTCTAGTACAAAGAACTGGAATTTAACTTTATTACATGTTGTAGTGTGTTTATATAATGCGTTGGTTTCACGTTTAGTCCTAATGTCATACAAATGTTCATATATCCTTTGTTTTAATTTCCTTTCACTTTTACCAACATAAAACGATCCACATTCTCTACATACAGATAAATAAATAATACCTTTGGTGTTACAGTTAACATATGTATTTAATACTAGTTTTCTTTTTCTTACTGACAAATAAAACTGTTCACCCGCCACTAAGTAAGAACAGAAACTGCAGGTTCCACATTTGTATAAACCCTTTTTTTTACTCAAAATACTCTTTGAACCAAATCCATTTCCACCCCTTTCTAATACATTTTTAATAGTATTTCCTTTACGATAAATATATTTAAGATCATTGTCAAAAATGTACCTTAAATCTGAAAGTTTTGCAAAATGTTTCCATTCCTTATTTATAATTCTCCTTACCACTCCAGACTGACCATCATATGTAGTTATGATGATGATTGGTTATTTGTTTGAGTGTTGGATGGATTCACAGGCGGCTATGGCTATGGACAATGCGAACAAGGGTTCTGAATTGTGAGAGCTTCGGAAACTGATCGGGCAGTTGACGCAGCTGGTGGGATTATTGACACCGGTTAGCCAATCTGTGGCTACGCTGCTATCGTCGCTACCCGGAAACCAAGAGGCAAGAGGACGTGTTATTCCGAATGAAGGAACAGCCGTTAACAACGAGCGAGAGGAACAAGAAGTTTTTGGACTGGATTCTGTCATTAACAGGAGCATGGATGGTTTCCCTAACATTTCCTTTACTAGAGACAAGAGGATTTCTCCCACAGAAGCGAGAGCAAAAAGAGATACTAATGGTCCGCATGTTAGAACGGACAGGAACACCAATTCACCAGGTACAAATAGACAGCTTTCAGACATTCTTAATGTTAAATTTGATTTCAAAAACAAGCTTCTTTATTCTAGTAACAATGGAACTTATAAGAACATGCTTGATGATTTGGACTTTTTTCTTCATAAATATAAGATGTTAGACATGGACAACGCATACTTAAAACATTGTTTATCCTTAAATATTGTGCCTAAGGGGTTGAGAGTTAGCAAGTACCCCAATAATGTAGTGGAAAACAGTGAATTTCATAATGATTTAACATCTGCTTTTGACAAATGTGGATTTGAGATTATGAGAGCAATAATCAAAAATAATGATGTTGAAATGGAGAAATTGTATCCTAAAATTGATTCTATTAATAAGAGTCTTACTGGTGATTTGTTGTTTGGTGTTCAAGAAGAAAGAAAGAAATATTTCAAACTACTTAAGAATGTAGAAGCTAGATGTACAGAGGTACACAATAGGAAAGTAAGTAAGATAGAAAGGGATTTAAAAGAATACAAAACAAAGACACACTACCCCAAACCAAAATATTGGGGAAGGAGGTTTAGTAGTGTACAAGATAAAGAACAATATGACATTAGAGAAAATGATGAAATATTTATTAATGAAAATAATATAGATATTTCTGAATTTCCACCATTAAGAAGGTCTGAGAGGTTAATGTCCAAACAGTCTGTGGACTACAATTCAAAAAACTACAAGGGGAACCAATGGGGACCCCGAACCAGGAACAAGAAAGGATGGAACTAATAGAGAATATTGTAAATGAAGGTCACAGATGGACATACAAAGAATTTAACATTTTTAATTATTCAAACACTGCTGTAACTACTACTACTTTTGATCTGTTTTCTAAAGGGTTTGGCTTTATTCCTGTACAGAAAACTAACGTTTTTAAGTTATTGGTAGATTTTAAATTATTTATTAGGAAAAAGAATTTAGAGTTATTCTTTAATGGCAAGAAAATTGAAGCAAAAGAAAACTGTTTAACACGTACTAGCACTTTTAATCCACCACTACACCCACAGTTGAAGAATTTTGAAACAACTGTGGAAAATGTTTTAAGAAGTGCTCTGAGACAACACTACGTGAAACCCAATTTATCTATGCCAGAACAAGAAATGCTTAAGGAAATTAGTAAAGATAGAACCTTAAGGGTTATGAAGCCTGATAAAGGTGGGGGAGTAGTATTGATGGATCACATCATGTACGAAGGGAAAATGATGGAAATATTAAATGATTCAGAAAGATATACAAGAATATCTGTTAATGAGATTAAAGGAAAACAACGGGATATGCCCTACTTCAACTCAACTTATTTGAACCTTTTCTCCCTATTCCCTCCACCAACCAAAAAAAATTAACAATGCTGCCCTGAAAAACTGTGATTTCCTCTGTTTTCCTTCAATGCTACATTCTTTTCCCGTACTGTATAACTTTCACTTGAAAAAAAATTTCTCGTGCCCTGTAAAAGTTAGCTTTTGGCTCAGAAGCTGTGATGTCACAGGGGCTACAAATCAGCAGTAGCTCCTATACAAGATACCGCCCAGAAACCTACATCATCCCGGCACTATTAGCATGCTATTGTTAAAAATCCCCCCCCCCCCGCCTCTTACGTGATGTAAGAGATTCAGACCTTCCCACACCTGTAAGGTGTTAAATACTTGCTGCAGGGAGTGAGAACGCCTTTTCCATAGTGCTGTATCCTGCCGAGTGGTTTATCTAGCTGGACATCTGGGAACACGTGGACTCCTTATCCAGAGGCTCCTACTGCATTCAGAATTTGCATTTCAACTGTAAGTTTTTTTTTTTACAGTCTGTTCCCTTGCAAACATGAAACCTCATGCTAAGGACTAAAAGAAATCCTGTTTAAAACATCCGGCAGCATATTTGTGTGTTTTAAACAGGATTTCTTGCAGTCGCTAGCATGAGGTCTCATTTTTAAGCTGTGTGCGTGTTTAAACAGCTTTTCTTGCAGTCGCTAGCATGAGGTTTGACTTTAGATGCTTTAAAGTCAAACCTCATGCTAGCGACTGCAAGAAAAGCTGTTGAAACACACAGCTTAATGAAACCTCATGCTAGCGACTGCAAGAAATATGCTGTCCGGATGCTTTAAACAGGATTTATTTCAGTCGCTAGCATGAGGTTTCACTTTTAAACCATGTGTGTGTTTTTAAACTTTTTCTTGCAGTCGCTAGCATGAGGTTTCACTTTAGATGCTTTCAAGTGAAAGCTCATGCTAGCGACTGCAAAAGTTAAAACACAGGTTTAAAAGTGAAACCTCGTGCTAGCGACTGAAAGAAATCCTGTGTAAAGCACCCGGACAGCATATTTCTTGCAGTCGCTAGCATGACGTCTCATTTTTAAGCTGTGTGTGTGTTTCAACAGCTTTGTTTCCAGTCGCTAGCATGAGGTTTGACTTTAGATGCTTTAAAGTCAAACCTCATGCTAGTGACTGCAAGAAAAGCTGTTGAAACACACACAAAGCTTAAAAATTAGACCTCATGCTAGCGACTGCAAGAAATATGCTGTCCGGATGCTTTACACTGGATTTCTTTAATTCGCTAGCATGAGGTTTCACTTTTAAACCCTGTGTGTGTTTTGCTACTGTTTTACTTTAGTACTTTGATACTTTACAATTAATCTTATCTATTTTGCCATTTTAAGAACTGGTGGAGTGCAAGACATTGGCTCAAACAGATATAGTTCCTCACTTTCTTGAGAGGCAGTCTAGACTTGAAAATCCCCCATCAGGGAGCCTACCATCTGTTGGGGTGTCTGAAGCTTGTTATGGAATATACCTTGCTAGTGCTTGTGAAATCAAGACCTTGCTGTGGAGGCATATTGCTGTGAATAGCTGCTGACACTATAAAAAATCAACTGTACAGTGTATCCAGAACATGTAGGAGTTAAGCCCCTATCAGATGTTTGACCTTACTTCCAGAGACTTTGGACATCCTCTGTACTGAGCCAACTTCTCCCATGCTTTAGATGTCAGCAGAATATACATTTTAAAGGGACAAGATACCACACCATTTTAGATTCTTTGTTGCTTTCTTGAGAAACTACATATTTTGCCAGCCAGCTGTATTATCCAAGCAACCTCCAAAGCTGCCATAAATGCACAAATCGGGAATCATTTTATGTTACTATTACACAGTTTATTTTATTTGGCTGTTTCAGTTCAAGTCTTTGATGTCTGTGGGAAAGATGGCCAGCAAGTGTGCTTGTTTTTGACAGATGGCAGCAAAGGACGTGTTATCTTCACTTTCTATTCTGTCTTAGAGAGGCTCATAAATTTTTAGTGTAAACACTGCTTTGTTTAAGGAGTCATTACAGCACAGATCACCCAATTTAAATGTCCTCCAAGATCATAAAAAAAATCTAACAGTTGACCAGCAAGCAGCTGCCCCTATTTGAGTGAGATTATTATTCAGAAAGTGCAGGCATATAATCTAAACACGTAAAGAAAATGACCAGGAAATTGGTAGCTAAAATTTCTGCCGGCTGAGGGCAGTGAGGCCTTTGTGACCTAGTTAGTCCTGCTACAACATATTATCAGGGCCTTTGTGATCCCATCAGTCCTGGAAGGCCCTGAAGATGTGAACACCAGTGAATTGCAGGTTTGCCAGCACCTTTGGTCTGCCAGCTTCTTCTGTTGTACAGTCAGCTGGCAGTACCCTTTTGGAGACTTGCAGTGGGATACAGGCATTTCAGTCTTGCTACCCTTGCCAGACTTTATTGGAACACTTTGTCATAAATGGGCTATGATTCCACAGTTACGTATAGCTAGTTTATGGCTTATGCTCCAAGGCACCACAGTCCCTGTTTGAATAACATCACAATTTTTGACCAAGAGTCTTTGTGCCCTGGAGAACAGATTGCCTTCCCCTTTTTTAAGAAAAAAGAATGGATAAACTCTGTACAACAACTGATGGACCTGATGCTCCCATCAAGATCATCCGTGCTGCCAGTGAAGCCTCATGCTACCGACTGCAAGAAAGTTTAAAAACACACACAGGGTTTAAAAGTGAAACCTCATGCTAGCAACTGAAAGAAATCCCTTGTAAAGCATCCGGACAGCATATTTCTTGCAGTCGCTAGCATAAGGTCTCATTTTTAAGCTGTGTGTTTCAACAGATTGGTTTCCATTCGCTAGCATGAGGTTTGCTAGTCAAACTACCAGGTAGTTGTAGCAACTAGTATGCAGCATAGTCTTTTTGTATAGCTGGTGCAATTATAAATACATTTCTTCATATTTGTGACTTGGTGCTTTTATCCAGTACATTCAGAAAGAGTGACTATGTTTTAGGCAGGAGTGGAAGCTTTGTGTTGCTTCTTTGCAGTGCATAAAACATCATTTTTAACTGAGTTATCTTTACCTGAAAAATATCGGATCATGCTTTTCTCTGTAGGTTAGCTGTATAATCCTTTCCTCATTTTTGGTAATGTGAATAACTTTTGGACTGCTTTAAGTGAGCCTTCTGTAAAGGCAGCAGGTAGTTGATGACTTTCTTTCAGTCACATTCAGCCTGTGCATACCTCCAAAAATGAGAGCATTTTTAATTCTTTTTAAATGTCAGCATTTCTAAACTTTTAAGTGCATTTCCTTGTATTTTATTCTAGGTTTTTATTTTGACAGTATGATTCGGGAGCTTTCCATCCTTGCTGTGTGTGTGTCTGTGTGTGGTGGGGTGGATGTTGCTGCTTTCACTCCACAGGACACCATAGGATACTCGTGGCTGCATTTAAAGAAGAATACAGCTGTTTGAATTACATTCTCTTGACCTTAATGCTGTTTCAACCCAAGTATCCTAATTTACATCAGACCTGTTGTACACGGTGTTGTAGGACTTTGTCAGACAATTCACCAAACTTCTTAGAGCTCCCTTCTCATCCTGCACTGTGAGCAGCCCTGTAAAAGTGCACAGATGGGATGCTTCATTTTACTCTGGTGTCCCATGTGACAGCTGGCATTCTGAATTTGATCGCCATTTCTATGTTATGGGGAGGGAGGACTGAGCATGTCAAATGCTGATGCTTCTTCTTAGTGGATGGCAGGATGGGGTAGCACATCTATAGAAGTATCTCTGTGTGGATGACCAGAAATGGATATGCAGCTTGGGGCATTGGAGAGATGTACATCACTGTGCTTCTCCCACTCTACAAGCTGTTCTTTGCAAAGATTGAAAAGATAAAATAGCATAAGCTTGCAGATAGCATTGCATCAAGCACTGATTGTATGCCCTTGTGGTTTTTAGGGTTTGGGTAGGGTACCCCTTGGAAATTGCTTTTTAAAGAAGGGCTAGACCGTCACTGCATTGTGCCTTGTAGTTTATGTAAAGAATTATTCCACTAATTTGGATACTTTTGAGTTTTGGCTTGACATGATACCTTGTGAAAAGACATGGCACACTGTTTAATTGGTAATGATCTTGCAGTTACAATGTTATTATAAAAAATGCCGACCAAAAAGTGATTCTGAAATCAAGCTAGCATTTCTTTAATTAGTAGTGGAAAATTACACCTAATAAGAAGAGGCATGCCTTCTGCAACCGGTAGGACTTGCTTAACTGACATTAGGGCTGCTGAGTAGAAAAAAAAATTTAAGGATGCCAAACCATTCCCTTTCCAGTCTTGTGTCACTTGGCCTGCTCTCCCCCCCTCTCTCTGTCTCTCACCAGTGCTTGCATGCTAAGAAAAAGCTTAGGCTGAGGAAAGAAAGGCCCCATGCTGCCTTTTGAAAAACTTTCAACAAATACTGGTGTGTTTTCAAAGCAAGAATAGTCATATTTGTTTTTTGTTCTTCTCCTGTTCATCATCCCTGTTGCATTTTGTGGAAAGTATTTCTCCTTTCTATTAATGCTAGGCCCAGGCTTAGATTAACAAACGCAACATCCTTTTCCATGTTTAGGAAACGTACTTGTGTATCCCAAAGGTGACAGGTACGTTAGATGTCTGTGCTGCTTAAGTACCCAGCATGATACCTGCCGATGTTCTGTCTGTAAAGGGTGTAATAATGCAACCAAATGCAGTTACCACAAGGCCATGGAAAAAAGCCTACTTTACCAGTAGCTAGGCACATTACAGAGAAGACCACTGTTCCACTTCTTGGTCGCGTCCGCTTTTGCTTCAGTAGTGTGAATGAATAGATTTTTAAGTCTGGATTTCTGCTGTGAATTGCTGAAGAAGCCTCACCTGCTGCACAGGTATAACAGCATAGAATACTGTGGCTGGAAACCTCACTTCACAAGGGCAGGTTTGCTTCTGGCAGGAGAGTCTGTAAAGTCCCTCACTATTATAGTTCTAGAACTAATATCTCCTTACTCTCTAGGGCCACAGGATCCTTTATCTTCAAAATATGTTTGCTGTGATCCTTTGCAGGATTCCTTCATCCTTCCTGATAGATTTTGACCATGTAGCTTTTGCTTTAAGGCATTTTGGCAGCAGGAGTTCTGAAGACTGGTCTGTTGATCCTTCGCTCCTAGATTCCTTGTTTTCCCCTTATGGTTCCATTGTTTGTGCCAGCAGACTAGTCTGGTCACTGCCGCTGAACTCTTTTGTATTATCTTATTCAGCATCTGCCCCTTTGAAATCATTGGCTGTTGTGCTGGTGTTGTCCATTTCAACATTTTGCATTTCAGTGGGTCCAGTATTTCTGCTGTTGGTTTCATGGATGTTGGTGGTTTTGACTAATTTTGGCACTCACAGTGCATGTTATCCAGTTTCTTAGGTTAGTTATGAACTCCAGTCCAGATTACAGTCTTTCTAGGATCTGTGATCCCAGGCTGTTATTCCCAATCTCTGGCCATCTTTCTTCTTGCCCTTCTGCCGTAGTGGAGATCACCTAGTGGCACCAGTTGCCAGAAGATCAGTAGGTGCCTTAGATTCTCAGCCACCTCCAAGTGATTTCTTAAGTGGTTATGGTAGTCCATTTACCTAGAGCCTGAAATCAACTCCTACAGAGCACCTTGATAAAGTAGCCAACCGCACTTCCCCTCCACTAGATGACCCCTAGACTTGGGGAGATTCTGTTTTTTTTAATGTAGTAATACTGCAGCTGGTAATTTTTCCTCACTAACTTTGGCGATCCATCCTTTACCAAATATTGTTCCTTTACCAAATATTGTGTAGGATGCCACGGATTGCACTGAACACTCTTCCCAATGTAACTTGTGTCCCAAAGAAGGCAGATAGGATTATGAGAAACAGAGCGTTTTTATTATCTCCACTTATTTCCAATATAAACTGCCATGTAACCTTGAAAATAGCTTTCTTATTACGCTACTTTAATTCTTTTGGAATTGACAGGTATGCCTCATTGGTTCGGACGTAAGCATAGTGTGCTGTGACTGATTTCTTGCAGCAGTCTGTGGTTTACTTATCACTAACTTCTGTGTTTCTGGGTGTGTGATCAATTTAACAGTTAAAACAAGGTTTTCCAAAATTAAATAAATACATAATAAAGTAATCCTTTCTTCACTTTTGAGCTATTGACAGTGTCGGAATTTGTTTTTTTCAAAAGCGATGGTCATCCTGTGAATAACTTCAGCACAAATTAAAATGTCTGAATGTCAAATGACTTGAGATTGGAGGGAAGTTATATGTTTACTCCAGTATATAGTATGATCTTAGAGAGTTTATAGATTTCTTAATTTAATTTTTGCTGAGCGGTTTGTTGATTTATTGATGGTCCTTTTGATGGTGGGAAATTGCATGGATAAATCCACCTCTATTATGATTTTTTTTTCAGATATTTTGACTTCCAGACAATTTCAATCAGTGAGACTGTCTCATGTGATTACAGAGGTTGCCTATTTTACAAGTAGGGGCTCCTTTTCTGTGTGTGTGTGTGTGTGTGTAAGAGAGGGAGAGATTCAATATGTTTACTGAATATATATTTGCAAATGGAATTCGTAGTTAAATAGGCCCTTCTTAGACAAGTAGATTTGAGTAACCAATATTAGATCTTAGCCATCCAGCTAGGACAGTTTAGTATGTGTATTTTTCTTCCAGTTTGATGAAGGCTATGCTGCTTACTTAAGGAGTATATTCATGGCTATCCATCCAGTTGTAGTGTTGTAGAACTACATTGTTTGATAATGAGAGGAGCTTTTTACAGAAGTTGAAAGTTTTTGTGTCAAGAACCTGTCCATACAAAGTGGCTTGTTTATGTTGCAGTGAAGGTTGTGGTCTTTGTGGTAAGTCTTTTAAATATAACCAGTATTTCTGAGGTGGAGAAATTCTCTTAAGGCAGGATCTTTCTTGGCCTGGAAAGCAAGCCAGTGATGAAATTTATAGGGGCCAGTGAGAGACAGAGGAAATAACGGAGTATAAACCTATGAACCTATCTGCCCTAAGGCATTTATAAGCCTAGCCCAAAGTTTTGTGGCTTACGCCACCCCTTATGTTAAAAAATACTGTGCCCATTAGTTTGTTGTGCCTCTGTCCAGCAGTGACAGAGATGATTCCCGGGGTAAACCTACGATCTCCCAACCACCGGTCAAATTTTCTCTTGAACAGAGCCAGCGAGGTGCTCTGCCTCACATGGACCGGGATTTTATTACACAGCATAGGGAGTCTCTGGGTGATAAATCTATCTCTCCAGCACATCTTATTTATATCCGTGCTAAGGTTTAAGTCGCTTGCTCTAGTGGTTCTGGTGGATTTGGATTTTTTGAGGTGGAGCATGTCCATTAATTCCGGGTTGGACATGGCCTTGTATGTCAGGCACAGGTCACCTCTGAGCAGACAGTATGCAACTGAATAGAGCTGGAGTTTCTTCAGTCTGGCAATATATGACAGATGTTGAGTTCCTTTATCCTTTTGGTGAGGAACTTTTGGGGTCTCTCCAATTGCTGCAGGTGTCGGGTGAGATGCATCCCAAATGGGGCATTGTACTCTATCATTGGTCTGATAAGTGAAGAGTACAGGGGAACAATGACCTCACTTGATCTGGATGTGAATCCCTTCATGATCAGGTGGGCAACATAGAAGGTCTTTCTAACCACTTTAGCAACGCAAGTGTCAAAAGAAAGGCCACTGTCAACCTGTGTCCCCAGGTCCCTGATAACCTCTTCTGTGCTTAGTGGATTGCCACCTATATGGTAGCTTGGGGTTACCTTGCTTTTCCCGAAGGGTATGACTATACATTTTTTGGCGTTTAACTTCAGGCCATGGATTTTTGTATCATTTTGGACTAATTCTGAGCATATCTGGGAGTTTCCACCCAGGTTTCTGACATAGCTGAAGAAGGCCTTATGATTGTCTTTTGAATCTATGGCAATTTTTCTCTCAAAGTTGGCCCTGGATGATTTTATGAGTGCTCGTATTTTTTTACTAATAATGATAAAGGGTGTCTTCCCTTTTATGGATTTTGCTCTATCATGTAATAGCTTTCTCCTCTTATTGTATAGTTTGTTTATGGCTGGGGTCCACCAGACTGGACGTTTGCCCTTGTTGGAAAGAGTCTTCATTTTATTCGGGATTGCCTGATCCATGCAGTCCTGGAGGTGTTCGTAGAAGGCATTTGTAAGGGCTTCCGCAGCTTGGGTTGTGGTTTCCACTGGCTCCGGGGGCCTTGAAGGATACCACACCAGTCTTGAGTAGTGTGAAGTTTGCTTTATAGAAGTTCTTCACTGTGGTCTTTTTTGTTTGGGGTGGGGGCGGGATGTGGATTTCCAGTGAGATTAGTTTATGATCTGATCTCACCAATGAGGGATATACTTCCGGTGTGGAGCATTTTGTCCCCATGTTTGTGATGATGAGATCTAGTATATTTTCTCCTCTTGTGGGAACGGTGACTAGTTGTTCCATGTCATTTGAATTTATGAACTCCAGGAACCTTTGGGCTCGAAAGTTGGGGCTTGAGTAATGTTCACAGCACACGATAGTCACAAAGAAACTTTAATGAAGCTTTCAGGTTTACACCCTTCATCAGCATACAAAATCACAACACACACTGTTAATGTGTTGTGATTTTGTATGCTGATGAAGGGTGTAAACCTGAAAGCTTCATTAAAAGTTTCTTGTTTGTGACTATCGTGTGCTGTGGATGTTTATGGTATATAGTACTTCTGGAGTATTTCTGCTTGAGTAATGTTCCCAGTCTATATTCGGGTAGTTGAAGTCACCCAATATAATGGTGTTTGGAGATACATTTATACCCTCCAGTGTCTTCAGGAAGGCTGTGTGGGGTTCCTGAGTTTGAGGGTGGCCTGTAGCATGCTACAAATTGTAGAGCAGTTTTGCCTATGGTTAATTGCACCTGGATGATTTCCGATGCTTCGTGCGTTGCCACCAACCTGTAGGTGTTGGTATCCTTGATGAATATGGATACACCCACTCCTTTTGTGGTGTGGTCCGGGTTTTGGGGCCGGAACGCATGATATGAGGTAAAACCTGATGGTGCCGGGGTGCTTTCAGGAGCCTTGAACCAGGTTTCAGTCACAGCACAGACATCAATGTTCTCCATACTGAGAAGGGCCTCGAGTGCTTGCATTTTGCCATTTAGACTTCTGGCATTGAGCAGCATTACCCTTAGTTTCTTCCCATTTTTGTTTTCTAGGGAGGTAGTTTTAGAATTGAGGCTTGCCTAAAAAAGGCACTATGGGGGTGGCAAGAGCCTTAGCAAATATCAGGAATCCCAGGGGTGACGGGTGCAAGCCGTCCCTTGCGAAGCAGCATGGCTTGTCAAGCATGTCATCCCAGGCAGACAGACACTGGATCCCCTTTGAATGACACCAGAAATTAAGCCAATTGTTAAAGCTGATCATCTTGTCTCTATATTGTGGCATCATTCTTGGTGAAGGAAGGATACTGCTCAGGGTCAGGGTCATACCTGCCTGGGCTACATAATCAGGGAGCTCCTCTGTCTCTTTTCATGTAGTCCAGGGAGGTACATCTCAGGTTGTTCACACCAGCATGGACAATGGTCATATTTGTACTTGCTGTGGAGTGACCCGAGTGCTTGTGTTATGTGGCGGATTCTAGCGCCCGATAGGCAGCTTACTGTGACCCTCTCCTTATTCAGCCTGGTGAGTGGGACGTCAGTGTGTCTGACTATGGAGTCACCTATGACAAGTATGTTTGGTGTTCTATTTGGCCTTAAGGGCTGTGACTGCTTTGCACACTGATTTTGTGGTTTGTGTTGCCTGTGGTGTGTCATGAGGTGGCAGTTGCTTGGGTGTCTGCTTTGGGGGCCTCTGCTGTTTAGGTACATTTTTGCTCAGAGCCTCCGGGTATGTCTGTGTTTGTGTTTGATTCATTGTTGTGATAGCTTTATGTGACACTGGTTTTGTGGTGTGTGTAGTTGCCTTCTCCTCCTGTCTGGTCTTGCCAGTCCTTGGTTTTGTGGTGTGTGTAGTTGCCTTCTCCTGTCTGGTCTTGCCAGTCCTGAGTTGAGAGAGCTCACCCTCCAGTTTGGCTAAATAGCTGCATCTCTCGCAAGTATTTGTGTTATGTGGGAGGAGGAGAGGGCTGTCTGTGTACATGAGGCAATTGTAACCTTGCCTCAATATTGCCAGATTCAACAACTGGACAGGAGAGGACGCTAGCATCTGGCCCTTCGACATGCTAGAGAAATTAAGAAGTTAGGGGTGTAACTGAATAAGAGAGGATTTAGTAAGGAAGTGGGTACTCCTGGGGGCGGGGGTTTGCTAGTGAGGGACTTTGTATAATATAGAAGTGCTTAACCTGAAATGAAGATGCTTTTAAGAAAAGTGCTGAGCTTTTTTTTTTTTTTGGAAAAAAAAAAAAAGCTTTTAGGAACAAGTGCTGCGCTTTTTAGTTAAGGGATATACTGTTTAGATTACTAGTAGAGCAGTTCTAAGGGAAAAAATGAAGAACAGGCATTATGGAGCCAGAAAAAGTTTAATCTTGTTAAACCGGTGCTGCCCGATGCTGCTCTAAGTGGCAACTCCGCGCTAAAGCGTGCTTTTTAGCAGGGGGCAGGAAAGAGCCAGGAATTGACCCAAAATGGTCAATAAAACAACAGTTTCAAGTCAGTAACCACTCCCACGGGGGGCCGGGAAGCTGCTCAATGTTTTTCACTGCCACTGATCAACAGAGAGACCTTCCTTTAGCCCAAGCGAAATATGGCCTCACAAACTTACAAACAGTTCAAGAACAGCAAGCCTGTAACTGAACTTTTTTCAATCTCAGTAAAGTGGGGAAAAAAGCAAGATTTTTTTGTTTTGTTTTTGTTTTTTCAGAGATAGCAGAAGTTCACAAGTAATATCAAGTTATAACAGTGCAGCAAATGACCCCACACAAGAGTGCTAGGCCAAAGACAGAAAATATGCAAGTTTTGAGAAAACTATTTTAAAATTAAGTGCAAACAGGAAATTCAAAGGACTAAGTTCACTTAGTTATCCAAACAGACTAAAAAGCAAGAAGCTTTTTAGTCTGGATAACTTAAGGGAACTTAGTCCTTTGACTTTTTTTGTTAGAAATGGTTGTACTCTTTCTTTTGGCATGTGGTTTTGCTGAGGCACGTGCCAAAAGGGTGCTGCGCTCAATAATTGCACTTTAAAGGAAGAATACAGGGATGTTACGACCTTGTCCCTGGATGAGATACCCTTACTAATTGAGGTGGGCCATGTAAAAAGCTTTCCTTACAACCGAGACAATGTGCTGGTCAAAAGTCAGGTTTCTATCAACCCGGGTGCCCAAGCACCTCACGACTGATTGCGTGCTTACAACATTGTTATTAACGTGATAATTTGTGGGGACATCACTCTCCTCAAAGGGGATGATTGTACATTTTTTTTGCATTTAGCTTGAGGCCATGTTTCTGGCACCAGTCATTTGTTTGGGTGAGACCCTCTTGTAGCTTATTCAGAATCATTTTATTAAGTCAGTAATGTGAATTCTTTACTTTATTACAAATTGTTTGGCTTATTTTTGTGGATTATAGTATTGTAGTGCGGCTAATGTTCACATTGTATGTAGATGGACTGCTGGAGATGTTTTCCCAGTGAGAAATGCTAGTGCTGTAGTGAATGTTTATTTGTAAAAAAAAAATCTATATATTAACTAAGATGCAACTGATAGATTAGAGAATTAAAATCAGAATGAGAATTAGAATTTTAAGGCAAGTATTAGGCATTTATTACATTTATTTATTTCTGGAGCATTTCTCCACAGGCCTCTGCTGAGAACAGGCTCTGTGGAACCTAGTCAGACTTTCCCGATCAACAAATGATAAATAAAAAAAAAATTATTAATTGTTTGAAAAATCATAGATGTGATATGTATATGTAAGGTGGTATCTGTTAACAGCCTGCTTGTGAAATTCTGGATCCACTGGAGCTGTTTCAGGACGCCATCAGGAGGCTTTACAGCAGTTTAAGCATGATAAAACAGTGCATCAACATATTCCAACTAAAGTGTGTCACAGGATGTTTTACACTTTTACAAAGGCTTTGACCACTTCAAATTATAACTGGCCTTCCTCTATCCTTGCAATGTTTGTCAGTGTCAGCTGTAACATTCTAGTTGCGAAAAATCTGAGTATTTCCTTATTTAGATTAATGTTTAGTTACAGACTTGAGTGCAGCATTGGTACAAGGCTGTCTTCATGAGAGTGAGGGAAAAGTCTTGGTTCTTATTATGCCAAGTTTGCTAGCACTGCTAGTAGCACAACACAATGATTTTCTTTATTCATATAGTCGTGCTTTCTACTCTTATGGTATGTTTGGGAAAACTGAAACTGTACTTTGTGGTACTTGTGGGAGGATGCTGCATTCCTCAGACTGTCATTGTGGAGAAGCTATGTAATTAGTGTTATGCCATCCATTCCCGTTTGCAATACTACTCGCTTATATACTTCTGTCTGGAAGATAGACAATGTCTTCCAGGGCAGCTGGCGTTCATCCTGCC
The DNA here is from genome assembly GCF_019279795.1 of Protopterus annectens. NCBI lineage: Eukaryota > Metazoa > Chordata > Ceratodontiformes > Protopteridae > Protopterus > Protopterus annectens. Next base: position 113,153,096 of record NC_056729.1, on the reverse strand, counting down.
AGTGAAACAGTGACATATACAGTTATTGGCTCACAGATATCTCTTTATTAGTTTAAATTTTTTTTTTTATATTGATTGAGTGGTTCATTGTAGTGGGAGGATGGTGTGGTCAAGGGAGCATCGGTCCTTAGCAAAATGTGCAGTTAGTATGAAGCGGTTCGTTTTCCATAAATTCCACATGTCTTTGTATCATACGCAGTGTGTACCAGGCCAACAAGCACTTTATTTGCAGCTGAATATTTTAAATATACATTTGGTAGCTCCTACCTGTTAATCTGTTACAGATGGCTCATGTAATTGTTTCGATACATTTCACTTTTGTTGAGATTTTGTTGAGATTGTGCTTATTTACTGTTTTAATTGAATTGTATCGACAAAGTGTGAGTCTCCTTTGTATCTGGAAAATATGCATAATTGGCCAGTTTTTTCAATAATGGTGCTGCATTGTCATTGCTTACAGAAACAATTTTCAATGTTGTCAATTTTAAACAATCTGTACGTGTGCTGTATGATACAATCGGGAATGTGCACCACAGAACACATTAATGTACAATTTGTATAATTGTTTTGGACTATGCAAGGAGCCAATGTGACATTAGTCCATACGTTAACATGTATCCGGAAGTGTCCATATGCATTTCATAAGAACGTGCTTCAATGCTGTTTCAATCAATGTCAGTATCAAGGCTAGAGTACTTTTACTGATAACCGGCTGTGTAAAGTTCCCTAAGTAACTTAAGTGTACCTTGTGGTCTGTGGGTTACAGTCCTGTTCCTACACAACAGTAATTTCTATAGATGTTCAGAAATACTGTCTGCATGACATTTTCCAATAGATTACGGTGTGTTTGAAACCGGTGGTTACCCAGCATAGATTGTTTTTTTTTTTTTAATTGGCATTTACAAATACACAATGTCATTAGAAAATGTGCTCCCTCAGTACATGTGCGCATGTTGACCCTTCGTGTTGCGATAGCTGTTATTGATTGTAGTCCTGGTCTCATGGGTTCAAAAACGCAACTTGGACCACAACAGCTTTGTGTCTGCCGGTTACACAGCCTGTCACGTGTTGTGGTTTTTAGCATGCCACTTCAATACTGTCCTTCAGTTTTGGCCTATTTTTTAAACAAGAATTTTGTAAGTTATCAATGTGCTGCACCTTTTCTATCCATTCTTGAGTTGAAGTAATCCACTTTGATTTCTTGCAGGCTTTGAACATTCATATATATATTTAGACATTCACTTTTTTATTGGGCTTTGCCTGGTGCTTTCAAATCTTATTTCCACACTTTCACTGCTCTTGGTGCATGTAATGAACCCATACAGCTGAACTGGACACATGAAAGTAAAGATAATGAAGTAGCCTTTTACACTTCGCAATGCACATGTTTTCTGGGCACAGTAGCCAATACAAATTTCTCCAGGACATGCCTGATCTACTTGGACATTGGCTAACTGCTCAGCGCATGAACGGCTTCAATACATCTGTAATCGTTGTATTTTGGATTTACTTTTTACACATGTAAATGAGTATATGCCGATGAATAATCTAGTCTTTCGTGATCCAGTTATCCCTTCTTTTTTTAGTGTCGCTGTTGACATGGCATTTCAAGGTCACAGTTCAAGACAGGGTTATCAGTTTGAGCCGACCTATCGCCCAGGAGAGCCTAGGAGGAAACGGCGTATGAGCAACAGCAATGACAGTGAAGAGCCAACAGTACAGCCTGAAGGCTATAGTCTAGAGGATATGCAGTGGTGCTTGTGTGGCCACTGCACAGTTATGACCACGGAACGTGAATGTCACTGTTGTGTGTCATCACCACGCGCGATCGAAAAATGGAGACAACTAAACTCGGGCTCAGAAAGTAACACATGCATCACCTTCCACCCCCAATTTGAGACGGCTTGCTTATTACCACATGTTCTAGAGCTACTATATAGGTATCACTGTATGCTTAGAGGAAGATACAGACATGCACAGTGGACAAACAGGTAAATTTTTCAATGATTACACTGATGCCCAAGTGGGACTGACTGGCTGCTTGTGCTGCATATTGTAATGTGTAAAGGGAGGGCATAGTTAGCAACAATTCATGTTAGAAGCATTATATCTATACAGTTTGTATGTGGCCTCTTATGTGCAAGTGGTTAGTCTTGCATGCAACTTGAATACCATTGGTGAAATCATTGCTGCTTGACATGTATGCACATAGCCAATCCATCTCAGTTGCTGAAGGCTCAGAAGCATATCTGGACAAATGTTGATGAGTGCTTATGAAATGGTGCAACTTACTGAAATTTGTTTTATTTCAGGTTGTACCGCCTGTTTGCTTACAGAGTGTATGTCTTGTGGGTGCACAACAATCGCAAACTTGGATTCGGAAATTGCATGATACTTCCCGCGTGTGTTGTAGCATGAATAAGAGCTGAATTTCCAGCTGAAGAAGATGACTGTTACACTGGGTTTCAACCATTTGAAGGACTATGGATTTTCTCTGAGCATTGATGTGGACTTCTGTTCATCTAAGTTTGTTTATCCTGTTGTAATGATTATAAGAAAAGGAATGCTGCTATACATTAATGTAACACTCCTGAATGTGCACTGTAATGGAGAGCAATAAAGTGTTTGAAGATTAAGATGCGTCTGTGATCATTGCTGAGCCAATAATGTCTTCATAAAACAATTAGATTTTCATTTCTGATCAACTCATGTAGACCACCGTAGCGTCTTGCCAGTAATGCAGAAAGTTGGTTGATTCATATGTCCACTAAACTACAAATACCTCTCAGTGGTAGAAGTCATTATCGTACGTAGCTGTGGATTCTACCATGATGCCACTGTAAAAGCAGAGCTATTAGGAATATGTATGTGTACTGGATAAAGGGAGGTTAGGCACTGCAACCTCTTGCCGCTATTGTGCAGTTTTCACTGTGCATCTAACTTATTTGTAAAAATTCATTTTTCATGGTAGGTCACAGTATGTTCAGCTGAGATGTTACAGTAATCCATCCTGAAGTGGATATACGGTACAATTTCCTGATAGCTTCCTTGGTTTGCTTGAGTCCTGCAAAAGCAATAAATGACATAGTTGAAGTATGGTTTTCAGTATGGTACTGACAAAGGCAATCAATATCGCATGTTAGTATGGATGCATTGCAGACTAACTGTAGTTTATTTTGCTAACAGAAGTGCTTTGATTTGTATATGGTCTGAATGGCGACTCGCACCAAGGCCATTTAGAGACGCAACGGTACTGCGGTTATGGTGGGTGGGTGCTCTGAGTAATTGCGTGCATTTTAGCGGATATGATGTCTTGCTCAGCATTGCTGGATGGACTGTGGGATATTGCTGTCAATTAATGGATGGATTCACACCATACGTGGCATTTGCCTATTTGGTGTCGCTGAGTAATGAATTACTTCTCTTTTGCTAGCTTTTTAATAGAGAAATAGATTAGCCATGGTGCTTAACTTTGCGGAAGTTAGAATGCGAGTATACCCATAATGTCACTCATTATTTTCTAATGAGTCATGAATTGCAACATGCTGGGACAATTCGGTCCAGTTCACAATGTATTTTTCTATCTTGTAGGTGTACAATAGCCATGCCTCAGTGCTTTGAATATGGTTGCCGTATTTGCCGAGACTGTCTGCCTCCCGGTGTATCATTCCATTGGTGTCCACGTGAAATTAAACAGTGTACCCAATGGGTGGTTAACTGTGGCACAGATGTTGGTAATGTAAGCCAATTTGTCAAAGCTGAGGTAACCAGTGTAAAGCCACGGCATTTCCTGTGTTCAAACCATTTTGAAGAGAGCCAGTTTGAACTGAATTTCATGCATCAGTTACTTCCAGAGGGCATGAAGCCACGACGTCCAATTAGGAGACTAATTAGTAATGCGGTGCCTACACTATTCGGTTTCTCCATGAAAAATCCACGGACATCAACAATACGTCGCCTTCGGCGCAAACAACACAGAAATGTAAGCAATCTTCAAATATTTGCTTATTTGTTTAGTCGCAAATCTGTCCAGTAAGTGCTGTGGACATCGTAATGGGTATTATAACTATTAATTTTGTGACCATTGCAGCTTATTGATGAATTACTAACTACCACACAGCCCACATTGCCGGCGATTGTGACTGAACAACTGTCGCGAGACCGAAAGGTAAGTATTTGCTGCATTCGATTATTTTGAGTATCATGCTGTGATTTTGGTCACCTTTCAGTTGTGATGAGTGGTTGAGGTTAGACTGTGTTGTCTCTGACAGACTGACAGTGCAGCAAAACATACAGCAAAATGTAAGCAAAGTGAACCAGCAGCTGAGTTAGTACAGCAGAATGATGAAGAGCAACCAGAAGAACGTCCGGCCTGTGCAGAACCCGTGCAGGTAAGCAGGCATCCGTACTTGCAGAAAACAGACTAGACAAGCATTTCTTTGCTATACTGCTACGCTTATGTATGTCACAGTAAGCTTCATTTCTATAGGCAATATGAGAACTGCTGTTGTCCAGTAGACATGGAAGAATGTCTCTGCTGAGTTGATGACACAGCATGTTGATGTCAGCATTGTGTAAATGGTGTTAAGCAGATTCACGTTTGTATCTTAACGAATAATTCATAGTAAACAGTCAATTTAAGGAAGATTTTTATTAACGCTTTTTTACTAAGGGGGAAATTACTGCACTTGTTCACAGCAAACTTGCGCAGCATACTGAAAGATGTACATAAGAATGTGAAACGTAAAAACAAAGTTATCTGAAGGGAGGTACCTGCTCAGAATGCCAAGAAATTTGGCAATTTGGTTTAATGTCTGAAAATTGGTTGCCATGTGTATAATTTCATCAATTGAAAAGCAGCCATTGCGGTGGATATACTCTTCCGTTTCTTCCTATATTTAAGGTGTTGACAGAGTACCTTCTATGACTATGACCTTATTAATGTCAATGCTATTGCAGGTGCAAGCAGCAGAATTGGAGGAAGAGGTGGTGCAAGATATCGAGGTATACACAATGGAAATTCAGACTTGTGATATGAAGACGGTGGCATGTCAAACAAAAAAAAAGTTTGGAAATAAAGGTCGTAGTGTCGGAGTGCAAGCAAAGTTAGATCTGGTAAGCCGAAGTTGTAAGATGATTGATGCAGCTGTACAGTTTCCAGAGGTTGCAGTGTCACCATTGACAGACCACACGTATGTCAAAAAGTCCAAAGTTGTTCAGATGGAAAAGTGTGAACCGGGACTTGAAGTTAACAGTTGTACAGAATTGGGAACATGTAGCAGGAGAGTGACTGAAGATCTTCAGCAGGAGGCTAATTGCGTTAGTGAGGCATCCACAAGTAGATCCTGTACATATACACCTCTACAGATAAAGGCTTGCAGTACCCCAGTGAAGCTTCTAGCAGAACTTCTTCAGACAAGCATGATTAGTGAATCCTCATTTTCACACTGTGGAAGTGATGACAATGAGAAGGATCCAGACTGGTGCTACCCTTCTGACAGCATGTCAACCTCTGAGATGGAAGACACAATTGAAGAACTGGACGAAGATGAAAAAATGATAAGCGAGACCAAGTTCATTGTATTCGAATCGTGCCTTGATTCTCTACTCTTGAAACTGACATGTCCTCAATGCAAAACACCAGCAGTGGAAGTGGAAAAAAGATTGAAGATGGGTTCCTGTGTATTTGTGAGAGTGTCTTGCATTAGTGGACATGAGGTTCTGGAGTGGCAAAGTCAACCGGTAATAGGTAGAATGCCAGCTGGAAATCTACTGCTTGCATCGTCTATACTTTTCAGTGGAAGTACATATGCCCATATTGCGCGATTCTGTGCATATGTAGGACTGGAATTTATAGGCGAGACAACCTTCTATTCAATTCAACGAGAGTACTTGTTTCCAGTGTTGCAACATACCTGGACTGAGCATCAGAGGCGGCTGCTGGAAGATGCAAAGGGCAAGGAAATCAGGCTAGTTGGAGACGGGCGATGCGACAGTCCTGGATACTCAGCAAAGTATTGCTGCTATAGTATGATGGACTTGGATTCAGGAAAGATCATCGATTTTGACCTGGAGCAGGTTTACCACAGGAATTTCATCGGTAGCACTGGAGAAGAAAGCTTTCAAGAAATGTATGACTAATTTGCTGGATAAAAATCTAAAGGTATGACTGGTGGCAACTGACAGACATCGTGGGATTAGATTCTTGATGCGGAAGGAATTTCCAGCGATTGAACATCAGTTTGATGTGTGGCATATGTCAAAAAGCCTGACAAAGAAAGTATGTGAAGCAGGAAAAAGGCAAGGTATACGTGAATTACTGCAGTGGTGCCATAGCATTTCCAATCATCTGTGGTGGTGTTCGGAAACATGTGAAGGAGATGAAGTTGCCCTTGAGGAAAAATGGTTGTCTCTGCTCTACCATGTTACAGACCGTCACAGCTGGAGTGGTGCAAAGAAGGTTTCCTGTTGCGGTCACGAGATGCCAGTGATAGACGGAGATGAGAAGAAGTGGCCCGAAGAAGATGATGCGTGTCACAGCTCATTAAGGAAGATTGTTACAAACCCTGCATTTCTTAAAGATCTGAAGCACATCACGAAGTTCTGCCACACCGGAAACCTCGAAGTGTTCCATGCATTACTATGCTGGTACTGCCCCAAATTTGAGCACTTCAGCTTTGCCGGAATGAAAGCAAGAATCATACTTGCCATCCTTGACCATAATGAGAACCACAAATGGGAACAAGCTGTTGTCCGATGCCCTACCACCAAGTCAGCTTCTAAAGGAGAGCTTCGATACAGAGTGGTGTACCCAAAGGCCAAACAGGAATGGGTGGCGAAACCTATCTTTGAGAAGCGAAAGTTCGAGTACATTTATGACCTCATGTTAGAAGTGGTACGAGCCAAAAGAGGCATTTTAGAAGTTTCACCCATGTTGGTACCAACTTTTCCAAAGAATATAGCTAGATGTGAGCGACCATAGAAGACACAGGTGATCGCAAAACACATTTCTAGATTTGGAAAAAGTAATTGAGAAAGCAAGGCGATCTTTTACAGTAGCAAGTCCTGCAGTTTACTCTGGTGCTTATGTATGTTGGTAGTATATGCTGTGTGTGGTGCTTACGTATGTCTGTAGTATATGCTGTGTGTGGGCTAAACAGTGATGCTGAATGTTGTAGCAGTTTACATACTGGATTCGTGGAGATGTGTTGCTGTCTTCCAGTTTAATAACTGGATTTTGATTTGTATCGTATAGTTGTGTCAAGCATGTCTGGGTATAATGTAAATCTGTGGTGTTTTAAGTAATCAATGAATGGTGATATGGACCGTTTATTATGCAAGTAGTAGTGTTTAGTTGGAATCTGGTGTGGCTGAATAAGAAGGTTTTACATTAACTGATTAATTTCTTTGACTTCTTGTACTTGGTCACATTTGTGACATGGTGTTGCTGATGACAGTTTTTGAAGTGTGATGTTTATTTGGGTGAGCATATTGACAGTGCCATGTAGGTAATGTGTGCTGGTTCATGAGGAGCCAATTTATGAAGAGTACATGTGAAAAGTATTAATGACTTTGATAACGGAAATCTATACTTGCGGCCTGAAGACTGGGTATTAATATAATACAGGTGAGTAACCATATTAATGACTTTCTGTGATAACGGGAATCTATGCTTGCAGCTTGAAGACTGGTTATTAATATAATACAGGTGAGTAACCGTATTACTGACTTTCTGTGATAACGGAAATCTATGCTTGCGGCCTGAAGACTGGGTATTAATATAATACAGGTGAGTAACCGTATGAATGACTTTCTATGATAATGGAAATCTATGCTTGCGGCCTGAAGACTGGGTATTAATATAATACAGGTGAGTAACCATATTAATGACTTTCTGTGATAACGGGAATCTATGCTTGTGACCTGGTATTGATATAATGCAGGTGAGTAAGACTTAAACCAATTCCCGCGTAAAAATGACCTAATGCGCTACATTATAAGTGGTTGTGGTGGAGTCGGATTAAGTGCCGTGTTGTGTGGTGGCAGTCGGATTAAGTGCCGTGTTGTGTGGTGGCTAACCTATCTCGCCCCCCACAGCCATGTACAGACCCTCCAAGTTTCACTTCTATCTTTGATCTGCTACCGATGCCAGTACTGTGTATTTTTAACATTCCCTAAGATCTCCTTTCAGTCACCAGTACTGTGTATTTTTAACATTCCATAAGTCACCCCTTGCATCTTACCCCCACCATGTATTTCCATCTGTACTACCCACTCTGTATCTCGTATCACTGCTAAACTTTACCTACTATTTCCTCCTAGTCTCTGCACTGGCTTCCTCCATTGCAGCCAGCAGTGCTTTATATCTGGCTCAGTGTACAGATTCATCGGCGCTGACTGTTCCTATTATAGAAATATTTTGTTATGTGCCATCGGAGATGTAACCAATGCTCCTATGTATGTATGAATGCATAGCTCACTAAAATGTCTGTGGCTTTGGCTCGCATTGTTAACTTGCATTTATATCAATTTTATTAATTTATTACCATGTCTGTACTTAAATATTTGTGTGGTGTCCAGTCTTGTTTTCCTAGTAAACAAATGTAAATAAAAGTAATAAATTTTGATGCAGGTGATGTATTATCCTTTTCACTTTGACATTCACTTTTTCACAAATTTTGTACAGTACAGGTGTACTTGGCAAGTTGAAGAAACAGGGCTGTGCAGTGTTAAGTACCTCAGTATATGTAACCTATTTTGGTTTGCCCAATAGTAAAACTTGGAGGCTATTGTAATTATTGTAAGTATTGTAATTTAAGTCATTTACTAAGTCACAGGCTGGTCTGATGGAAGACATTGATATTGGCACAATGCTGAATTGGGTTGCTATTGGCATTGGGGATTGTTGGCACTATGTATAGTCAACGTGAGGAGCTGTGTTTGTAGCAGTGAATATTTTTCCAATAGCATAGTAGAATGGAGAGAACAGCGTGTAGTGCATTATCTTGACATACTGTGTGGTACGGAACTGATATTCGGAGAATGATGGTGAGTTAGAAAAAGTTATTACGAGAAATGGTTAAATAGGTATGTATTGGACAATGTTGCATATAAATATTGCACATTTGGGTGTTGTGTTAAAGCAGTTTGTGGCAGTTGCTTGAATGGTGTTGTACCATACATGTTTCAGTCAGATTTTTGGACAGCTGCAGTTAAATATATGGAGTGACTGATTACTGATTCTTCGAAAAAGTCGGGTGTCTAGCATTAATAACATGGTACATGTGAGTGGAAGCAAGATTTGTATGCGCTGAGTATGGTGATGTGAGTGCAGCTCTGACTGCAGCTGTCAGTAGTGTTGTGGTGTGAATGGACCTCTGTGACGCTGGCTACCTTGACGAGGTACAGAGGCTTCAGACAATAGTTCAAAGTCAAGATTGACAATTGTACATTGTAACCAAAAGCCAGCTTTCACTGAACACTGACACCATGTCTTTGGAGACATGGTATAGTATGTTGGATGAGTATTAAGATAAAATTGCTCTGGAAGGTACGACCTGAAGAAAAATTGACATGGAATCTATGACATTAATAACTGAATATTATCTTCTACTGACAGGTGTTGTGCAAGAACCATCACGGTCAGATTTATCCATGGAGCTGTAATGTGTGTTATCCTGGCAACCTGTTATTTCATGAAAAAATAATTGGCCTGGCTGACGTATTGTGAAAGCTTGGAACTGACTGGGACAGTAGTTCTCCAAACATCTACTAGTACTTGGACACTGAGATGGGCTGCAGCACTGGTTTGCAGTGACCTTGTGTAAGGTAAGTGAATTACACTTGTAAATCCTTCCCAAGAAATGTGAAATGCAGTGTCTGACACTGATCCATACTGCCTGATCATAGCTAAACATAAAATGATGATTCTGGTCTGCCTTGTGCAAGACTTATGTAACTGGCAACTAAGTCCTGAAAACTGTTTGTCTGATACAGTCATGAGCAAGTGTGTTTTTTTTTTTTAGCAATTGGACAGTGTTATGGAAAGTGCACTGAGGACAGTCATTTGATTACAGATATCCTGTAATATACAAAGATAGTTACTATTAAGTGAATAAGATTATGGAGAGATTGCTCGCAGGACCATATAGAAAGTTTTGTGATAGGTTCATAGGTTGAAACCTATATGCCCGAAGGCATAAGACTAGCCAGAATGTGTTGGCTTTCAAGGGCCCATATGATTAGTTCCTGTGCCTCTGTCCAGCAGAGCCACTGAAGTGATCCCAGGGGGAAACTTTCTCTTTCCCATCCTATCAAGGGTTTTCTTGAGTTAGCAAGGAGCTCTGCGTAATGTAGATTGGAATCTTGTTACAAAGCATGGAAAGTCTCTGGTTTAGATCTCTAGAGCCTTTGGCTCGAGGGAATAAGCTTTTCTTTAGGTGGTGCATGCCCATCAGTTCTGGGTTGGACATGGCCTTGTATGTCAGGCAGAGATCACCTCTGAGCAGGCGTTATGCAACCGAGTAAAGCTGGAGTTTCTTCACTCGAGCTGCATAGGGTATCTGTTTGAGGCCAGTGATCCTCTTGGTGAGGTGCTTCTTTAGTCTTTTTTTCTAGCTGTTGCAGGTGTCTTGTAAGGTACATCCAAAATGAGGTGTTGTACTGTATGATGCGTCTGCGTACAGGGGCACATTGACCTCTCTTGATCTGGACGTAAACCCTTTTGTGATTAGGTGGGACACACAGAAGGATTTTCTAAACACTTTGGCAATGTGATTATCAAATGAGAGATTATCTACTTTGGTGCCCAGATCCCTTATGTGTTTCGTATTTAGGGGAATACCACCTATGTGGAAGTTTGTGGTACTTTGTTTTTTTCCAAAGGGGATAACTATGCACTTTTTGACATTTAGCTTGAGGCCATGGTTTTGACACCAGGTATCTGTCTCAGTGAGACCCTTTAGTAGGATGTCCGTGTCAGCCAGAGTTTTTATAGCCCATGTATACCAAAACCACCAAAAGTCTTTCGAATAATAAACTAACAAAATTAGAATGGAATAAACTTTACAAGAGTCTTCAAAAAACACATAAACACCTTCATGGAATATAAATTCATCTACAAATGCTGTTTATATACATTATAAAAATTAAACAATAAAATAGGTTCATAGATCAGTACTAGATTAACTGCCCTTTTGGGCCGATTTGAAACTTGGCCAGTTAGCCTATGTGAGAATCAAACGCTGAACCTTGTGTTTTTAAGGTTAACACCTTAACCATTATGTCATCCTCCCACCCACAGACTCTTGTGAAGTTTATTCCATTGGGATTTTGGTTGTTTATTATAGCCCATAGTTTGGGCGGCCACGGTGGTACAGTCGTCAGCATTGCCACCTCACAGCAAGAGGTTCTCCGGTTTGATTCTCGGCTGGGGTGCCTTCTGTGCAGAGTCTGCATGTCCTCCCTGTGGTCGTGTGGGTTTCCTGCGGGTGCTCCGGTTTCCTCCCACATCCCAAAGACATGCTGCAGGTGGATTGGACACTCTAAATTGGCCCTAGGTGTGTGTGCCTTCTGTGGAAGGTTGGGCGCCGGGCTGGCAACTCTACACTGTAAAACTCCACTGCCAATCAATGTGTGGACAAGGTGATCCGCTGTGGCAACCCCTAACTGGGAAAAAGCTGAAAGAAGAAGAATTATAGCCCCTAGTTTGCAGTTGTCTGCAAACTTGGGCAGCCATAGTCCTCCTGTACTTGCCTGTTCCTCGAAGTATATGCTGAACAGGAGGGGTCATGGGACTGAGCCCTGGGGAACACCACTTGTAACCGGTTTCGAGTCACACCTAGCTCTCACAACTCTCACCATGTGTGCTCTGTCCATAAGGCAATTGACAACCGATGTTGTGACATAGATGTTTATGTTCAGGTTGGTGAGCTTGTCTAAACGGGTATGGCATGAAATGAGAGGCAGACATTGTAACATTTCATCTGTATTGTCCATGACAAAATAGTGGCAACAGTAGTGAGACCTAATGTAACGTGAAGTCCTGCATTAACAAGACAACATCTTCCAAAGTTATGTATGCCCAGTTAGTAGAAACAGTCGCAGTTGTAGACATTCCAATTATCTGTGTAGCATTTAGTTGTCCCTAGTTGGCTACTCTTTGGCTGCAACTATCTTGTGTAGTCTGCAGTGAGGGAATAGGCAAAGGCAAACATACCCGTGCTATCGAATGAGGAATTGCATGCATAAAACAAAGTTGTCTGCCAGGAAAAACTATCACTGCTGTACTATTGGCAAGTTTTGTATGTAAGTATTGGGGCACTAAGGACACAGCAGCAGACATGGACCCAGTTTTTGAATCCAAAACTGATATTGTGCAAGCAGTTAATGGCTGTCTGATCAGAAGCCCCTCCAGCAAGACTGTCATTTTCTGCAGTTCACACACTGTGCAGTGATAATTCAGATAATGGGCTGCTGATGAGGGCTGGGGAACCATAATTTCTTTCAAGTATGAATTGCAGGGTTTAGTTGTACAATAGAAGAAAAGTAATTGTACAGGCATTTGAATACCTCTTAAAAGCAAAATGCATTAGGGAATAGAAGCTTGTGTTTGGGGGAAGCTGTATGGGCATGTGAGGGCTGTTACACTGCTAATGAAAGTTTTAATACTGGTAGTTTTGGAAACTGTTCATATGAGTGTATTTCACCAGTAGACAATCGTTCGGAAAATAGGAATTCAGGAATGCATTTCTACTGCCTTAGTTTCTTAGTCAGTCCAGGGAGTGATGCATATTACCTGCCTGGGGATACCTGTTGTCTGTGTACTGATAATGCACAGATTTTCATGTTACAAGGTGACATGAAGGCATTCACCATGGGCCACAGCAGTTTCCTTGTGGATATAGTTCTTGTAATATGTAATCTGTACTGTGTGTGTATATAATATGTGTGTGTGTGTGTATATATATATATGTATATATATATATATATATATATATATATATATATATATATATATATATATATATTATATATGTGTGTGTACATATATTTATATCTGTGTATGTATATGTATATATACATATATATATATATATATATATATATATAATGCATTTGCATATGTAATATATTTGTGTTAAAGCTGAAAACAAAAATCTCTGATATATGATGAATAATGATGTGGCTTTTTTATAAGGAGAAACACATAAAGGGTGTGTAAGCAGGTATACTTATTAAAATGCAATTAGACACTGTCTACTGTCTTGCAAAAGCCTCCATGGAACATGTTGTTGCTGTACTACATGTATTACTGTTTGCACATAGTGCTTTTCTGCATGTATCTACATTACAGTATGATCACACACTGGGCCACTGTTTTCACGTAAAAAAAATCAAGAAATACACACCAGCAAACCTGTTATTGAAATCATGTAATAAGACATGTGTAACTGTTGGCATAATGGTAAACTATAAACAAAAATGTGTACATGGGCTTTACAAGACTTCGTATAGTGAGTCAGCAGTGATTTGAGTAAGCAGATGATACCTGAACCTTAAGCAAGTCAAATTAGTATTTTTTGTCCATTAACTATTCTGTTTACAACACTTAAAATATTGTGTGTATTTCAGGCAAACAGGATAGCCCAGAGAAAGTAGGTAGTTTTATTTGACAAGCGTGTTTCCAAATACTCTGAACTATGCATCCCTGTTTCATGACAGGAAGCCATGGTGCTGCATAAATAAGTGTCCCACTGTTAGAAAGAAAAGGCTAGAACTAGGAAACATTGGATGAGTCAAGTCCCCTGTGGTGAGGTGTCAATCAAAGCAACAACAGGTCAAATTACTTTTAGCACTTTGACAGCTTGGGAGGGGAAGTGTGAAGGGGGACGGGAGATGATCTAATGAGCTATGGCTCAGGCATCACAAAAGAGTGCAAATTAGGATCTCTGTAAAGAAAAAGCAGTAAAACAAAGACTCCAAGTCTGTTCTTTGGCTTTGTCTCAGTTAGTTTTTTTAAGTAGGCATTTAACAGCAGTATATTTTAGTTGAAATTTACAGAATGGAAAAACCTTTGTGTATGCATGTAAAATGAATGCAGTGACAGAAGTTTCTGAACAAAAAAGGCTGCGTGATGTAATGTGTTAAGGACAAACACTGAATTCTGGGATACATGGAGGTTTACAAAAATGTTTAACTTTCAGCAAGATGCTTGACCCCATGTGGCCAGACTCTTAAATTACATATAAAAATATTTAAAAACTTGTAAAGAGTCCCACAGTGGTGTTAAAATATTGGAAACATCTAAACATGATGAAATAAACATGTTTTTTTAGTCTGTGCATGCGGTTCTCCTTTAAAATAGCATATCAAAGAATACGAATGCTTTTGAATGATTTATTAATGGAGGGGTTAATAGATTTAGACACATTCAAATATTTAAATGTGGAAAAACCAAAAGTACCCTCCATTTTTGGTATCCCAAAGGTACATAAGGACATCACAAACCCCCCTTTAAGAGCGATAGTATCAGCAGAAGGCTCGGTGACAGCACCCTTAGCAAAATATGTAGATTTAAAAACAAAAGGATTGGTTCAAAATAATGTTAATATTTTGAAAGATTCATGGGATCTGTTGAGGAAATTTAATCACTCTTTATTTTCTGAGACGGTGACTTTTGGAACATTAGACGTGGTAGATTTATTTACCAGTATCCCATATGATGTTGGACTGGAATGGTTTGAAGAGATGTTGGTGGGCTACCAGGCGATAACCCACAATGAATTTAGAACTTTACTTGTCCTGATGGAAATAATTTTGAAGAACAACTTTATTTTTTTTGAAGGCGAATATTTTAAACAAGTTAAAGGGGTAGCAATGGGAGCACATTGTGCCCCAACTTATGCTAATATTATTATGGCCTTCTGGGAAAACAACTTTGTTTTAAATTCCACATACAGAGATTCATGTTTTTTTTTTTTATGGTAGATTTTTAGACGATTTGTGTTTTTTATGGAAGGGGAACAAAGAAACCTTTGAGTCTTTTACAGAATACCTCAATGACACGACTAGTTTTCTACGTTTTACATATAAATTTGATGAACATGAGTTGAATTATTTAGATGTGAACATTAAAATGAAAGATGATGGTTTCACTTCTAGGATTTTTAGAAAAGAGACGTTTTCCAATTCCTACCTACATTACAACAGTTCACACCCACATTATAAGAAAAAAAGTGTAGTGAAAGGTCAATTAGTACATCTTAGCAGGATGACCTCAGACAATGAGATTTTTCATGAAGAAAGTAAAGTTTTGATGAGATTATTTGCTGACAGAGGCTACCCAGCAGACCTGCTAGACCAGATATTGAAAGAGGTAGTGGAAGGAAGGAATGGTAGATTTGCTCCAATTTTAGGTAAAATACTTACAGACAATGAAAACAGTTTAAGAGAAAAAGCACAAGAAAATTATAGTTCAGGTATCATAACTACATATGATGGTCAGTCTGGACTGGTAAGGAGAATTATAAATAAGGAATGGAAACATTTTGCAAAACTTTCAGATTTAAGGTACATTTTTGACAATGATCTTAAATATATTTATCGTAAAGGAAATACTATTAAAAATGTATTAGAAAGGGGTGGAAATGGATTTGGTTCAAAGAGTATTTTGAGTAAAAAAAAGGGTTTATACAAATGTGGAACCTGCAGTTTCTGTTCTTACTTAGTGGCGGGTGAACAGTTTTATTTGTCAGTAAGAAAAAGAAAACTAGTATTAAATACATATGTTAACTGTAACACCAAAGGTATTTATTTATCTGTATGTAGAGAATGTGGATCGTTTTATGTTGGTAAAAGTGAAAGGAAATTAAAACAAAGGATATATGAACATTTGTATGACATTAGGACTAAACGTGAAACCAACACATTATATAAACACACTACAACATGTAATAAAGCTAAATTCCAGTTCTTTGTACTAGAAGTTGTTGAAACTGACCCAAGGGGTGGCATGTGGGAAACCCTAGTAGAATATAGGGAATTATATTGGCAGTTGGTATTGGAAGCTACTAGGGTTCCAGGTCTTAATGACATGATTTCACTGCTCCCAGTGTTGAAATTAAGATCAGCCAAACTTTAGAATCTACAATTCACAAGAAAATATGACTTATGAAAAGCTATTAAGTATTTTAAAAGTTTAAAAAAAAAGTGCATTTTAGTAGAGTTACTTGATTTTATCAATAGAGGGAATTATTAGAATGTTATTTAAGATATTATACACTTACAATTATATATTTATTGTAGTATAGTTTTAACAAACAAGTATATTTTATCAGATAGGGACACTGAAAATTGTTTTATTAGTTTATTATGTGAATTCATGTTGTACAAGTTTTTATGTAGTGTGGACTGTCTTTTTAAAATTTTGAATGTGCAAGACAATTGATTATATAACTAATTAGGCAATGCATTCTATTGGGCAAAAGTTAATTAAGGAATCTTTAAAATCTCAGAGAGTTGTTTTATAGGGTATCTGATGAAGTTGTAGATGAAAACGGGATTCTTATTGTGAACGTTAATTATTGTTTACTTGTGTGTATTTTTATACTGTACTGGCTTTGACTAAGCCGAATATTCGTGTAATTCGTTTTTTATTATTAAAGCCGGTTGCCACCTTTGATTCAAGGTGCTTGTTATCAGTTTTATTGTTTTTTTGGCACCATCCGTTTCTTTGGTTATATATTTCCATATGAGAGTATTCAGTTCTATAACTTATTTTTTTTTTCTTTATAAGTTCCACACCTACCTTGTCATTACTGCAGGTAACACTTGTGTCCTTGGGGGTTGCCCCTGTCTGATTCTATCAGAATTCAGCCATTAAATGGTTAAGTAAAGGTTGTGGCATCTGACAGACATCAGTTGTGCTATGTGTATGTGCATGGAGTCTTAGGCTTTGACCTAGGTAGTGAATGTGTGTGTGCTATCCTTTTCTCCTTAACTAGAGCCAGGGCATACTGTGTATACCTCCATTTGCCAGCAACATTTACAGCTGATGGTTTTCTGGCAGACTCCTCAGCTGTAACTGCTACTGTTGGCCCTGCAGTGGTCCCTGAAACTGTGGTCTTGCCCTTTACTGTCCTTGTTGGAGCTGTTTCCGGAGAATTATATTGTGTAACACAGCACAGACTGTAAGTATTTTGGCAGAGGTGCCTGGGTTGTACTGCAGTGCACCTACTGATGTATCTAGGCAATGGAACCTTGATTTAAGAAAATTAAACACGTTCTATGATATTCCTAATTTGAACATGAGCCTCATTGTATCCTTAGTCCTTGGGGTTGCATGAGTTTTTCATGGGTACCATGAACAAGGGTTCCAGTGCATAACCTGCATGCCCCACTACATGCCCTTGAGGAATGTCATCCCTAGAAAACCTGGTATATAGCTCACAAGTGTGCCATATGCGTGAGCTGTAGAAACTGCCTGGATTACCTGCACAGACATTGTAGATGATCCTTTGGACATTGCAGACAACCTGACAGTTTATAGAGTGGAAACGTTTTCCCGTTGACATACTTCCTTCCCTGTTCCCCAGGTAGGGCTTTTATTTCTATATGTGTGCAATCTGTGGCTCCAATACTTCAGTGAGGAAATGGTAAACAGATATGCTTCCTTGCATGCTGTAGGATTCCATTTAAAAACTGATGTAATATTCTTGAAACCTGCCTGTGACACCCCTGATATATCCCCTGTGGATCTCTGGAAAGTATCAGGAGTTAGTATATGTAACGCTAAATGTACATTTGTTTCCACTAGGTTGGGTTTTCCACAATTTCCCTGTTTTCTAAGATGGGAGGGGGGCAGAGATTGCATATTTTGTCCAGTGATTCCCTGTCCATACTATATCTCTCAACAATTTTTGTTTCATGCAAACCATAAGTGAAACAGGGTCTGAATACCCATCTTATCTTCCTCTTGGCCATAGTCTGGAAGCAGCAACAGCCACACCCTAATTTAAAACTTGCGGCACATATAGCATAATAATAGCAGCAGCAACTCGTAACATTTTTTTTCCAAAGTGTAATGATGCCTGTATTCCAAAGAGTTTTAGTATACATAGCAGAAGCCTACACTGAATGTGCAGGATTGCTTTAGAGTTTCATGAGTAGCTACTCCATGTTTGATTGGTTAATTACCATGTACTTTGGCTTTTTATGTTTTCATTATTATATTCTGCCATTTCCCTCTGTTTGGGGACTAGGGTGGCTCTGCATATCATGTTGAACCACTTAATATTAAATAGTGCACTATCTTGTTGGTTACACTGTGCAACACCTGCACAATTGCTACACATCATGTAGCTGTTAATGAATCTGACCATTTATCAACTGATAATAATCAAACGGCTTGCAAGTTATCTTTGATCAAAAATAATTTTAGTAGGGAAGATGAGGTGTTTAAATAACAAAATTAAAAAGATTAAGAGTGTGATGTCCAGATAATATCCCTCTGAACTGTTACCAAATAATGTGATGTCCCCTGCTATCCTGGTCAGTAACTAAGGAGCTTCAATCATCACTGCTGACTCCAATGTGAGACTGTCACTTAAACAGAAGTAATATTTCACAATTTCCCCCCAAGAGCACAACAGGAACACACTCCATAGCCTTGGACTGGATTGTTTACTATTGCCCACACCTAATGTAACTCATTATTACACACTTCAGAGCAATGTGTCCCAGTTTAAGACCTCTGATACCCTCACACTTAGATAGATTAAATCTCGCATATCCAAATACGTCTGACAATGTTTGACACAGATTTCCAGCTGTGACCCTTCCCTAAAATAATATGGTAATGCTGCCACAAATCAGAGTGTCTTCAAGCCCTTTTAAAGGGGTGTCCAATTATGAAAATTAAATATTAAAACAAATAGTAGCAAATGACCTAAGCAGCCAGGCTTTCAGAGTGGCCCTGGGAATTATCAAAGCAAGTATAAGCACGTTCAAATCACTAAAGAACACCGATCGATCAGCCACAATGTAAGTTAATAAAAATATTTAATAATGACCAAAATGATTAAAAGTATAAAACAATAATTTTCAGTAAACAAACTGAACTCAGTCAGCAGGAAAATTAAATGATCATACAACACTTAGAAATACTCTAACTGATCTAACTGATTAGTTATAATTTCCTGTTTGACTACAGAACACTGTCCCTGATCTAAACTAAATTACAATAGAACAAAGGCAGGCTTGCAGTTTTGGTGAGTCCTTTTGAGTATCCAACGACACATTACATCTGTGAACAGCTCACAGCTGTAACTGATAACTGACTTTTAACTGTCTTCAGTAAGCTTTTTTGTAGACTAACCTAACTGTCACAACTATTGCAGTTCTAATTTTCATTTCATAGTTTGAAAATCAACCAAGAGCTGTTTATTAATGTTCCTTCCTGTCCTTTAAGCTTCTGACAGTAATACATAGCACCTGTCCACATTCTGATGACATCATCTGCAGAGCAACTGAATCTGAGACAGTTTGCCTTTAGAATTGTTCTTCACAAACAAGCACAGTTATAAATGTAAAAGGACACTGTTCAAGTCTCCAAAACACTCTGCACAAACAGATCATAAATCAACATGCAAGAACCCATTTACAATATCATAGCTAGTCGTGCTGGTGTACAATACACAGGTCAGTCAGAAATTATATACAAAACTTCAGTCAGACATGCTAGCACAAATAACAGTGTCCAATTTCTTCACACCCCCCCCACCCCCAATGACTCAAGCACAATTTTCAAGTGACGCTTGAAAAACTCTTGAGAAAAATGTATCTGTCTGGGAATATCAACCCACTCCTCTCCTGGGCAATCCATTTGAATTGACATTATTAACCCCAGTGCAGTGTTATTCTCCTTCTGAGGAAACTTGGCTAAGCACAGCCCCCACCCCACAATTTAAAGCATCCACTTGCACAACAAACTGTTCACTATAATCTAGGCTAGCCAACACAGGGGGTCCTCCCAAAATCTCTTTAAATTTTTGGAATGCCTGTTTGCATTGTGATCTACACTACCTTATCTGGTTTATTTTTCCTGGTTATGTTACTAAGGGGTGCATCTATTGTACTACAACTGGACACACATTTTCCACAGTACCCTGCTGTCCCTAGAAATGCTCTCATTTGCTTTTTGGCAACAGGAACTGGCCATGTTTAAATAACTTCCACTTTGACAGGTTCTGGCCTAATCTTATCACTCTGTGTCCTAAGTAAGTGACCTCTGCTATCATCAACTGACACTTACTGGGTTTAATGGTTAACTTTGCCATTTTAAACTGGTCTACAAATGCTAGTAGCATACTCCTTAAAGTAGTGTTTAACCTTTCCACAAGACCACTAGTCTGGGGATTGTAGGGGGTGATCTTTACATGCTTCACCCCTCAACGCTTCCAGAAACAAGTCAGCAGGTCTGACATGAAGTTGGCACCTTGGTAAGTCAATATCTCCCTTGGAAGATCTACTCTGATGAAAATTTCTAGCAAAGCATTTGCTTCCTTCTCTACATCGATATCACCTGCATAGGGAATATTAGTTACTATAGTTAGACGTGGCAGATGGTAGGCTCTAGGCTCTACCACCTGCCATACTATCTCAGCTTCCAGCATTCCATTAGGAGTCAATTTTCTATACAACAAACCTTCCTTCTCTATGCCAATATCACCTGCACAAGGAATATTAGGGACTATAATGAGAAGTGGCAGATGGCAGGCTCTAGGCTCTACCAACTGACGTACTACCTCATCTTTGAGCCCTCCTTTAGGAGTCCACTCTTTATACAACAGACCTTTGTTCCCATATACAGACTGCCCTCTGACTTCAGCCTCAGGTGCTTCCTGAGCCATCTCACTCAATCTTTATAATGTAGGGTCCGTAGGTTGAGCCTGTCTATATTGTACATTTTTGACCCTCCCAAGCTCCCCTTCCACAGGAAACATAGTAATTTCTGACAGCTGTGCCTCACTGTCAGTTTGGGTACTATCACTCACCTCTGATGTTGCAGTCAACGTGTCCAAGGTAATATCAGTACCTATCAGCACCTGTTTCTCACTTTCAGATTTTCTGCTACAGGATAGCTTCTTCTCTGAAACATCCACCACACCAGTCTAAACTTCAGGTATGAGATCTATCTGGGTCTCCCCCAGGCTATCAGACCTACATGCCTGTCTCCAAGCTTGACTGCATGTCACTGCATGTACACAAGTTACTGCATCATCAAGTCATACCCTATCAGGACATCTGCAGCAATATCCTCAAACACACCTATATGCGTGCTTCCTCTTCCACCCTCCCAGTCAGCATAAACCCTAAACAAAGGTATTTGGAATGTAGTCCCTCCCAAAGCTCTGACTGAAGTGGACTGTCCAAGCAAGTACTGATCTTCTGTAATCACTGCAGGCCTCATAATTGTTATATCAAAAGCTGTATCTCTATTAGCAGTAACCTGTATACCATCTACTAAGACAGGGCATACATTTTGGTGCTAGATTGGCACCTCTGTTTTTTCCAGACAACTTATCAGTGGCAGTTTGTTATTTCCACTTGCTGGTTCCCTCACCTTTTCTTTTGCACTTTGCCTCGATGGACATTTTACTGCTATGTGGTCCCTCTGGTTACATTTGAAACATCTAATCCCTAACTGTGTACTTGGACTAGTAGTTTCCCCTGTTACTGGTGTACTCTGTTGGAATGGTTTAGACTGCTCCCCATGGGTTATGTCTATGTGCAGCACTGGGTATCCCTTTCTTATGCATCGGTGCTCTGCTTGCTAAGTAGAGATCCCCTTTCCTCCCCAGATTCTCCACAGAGTTATGCTCCCTGCCTGCTAACCAGATTCTCATGTCATCATACAAGTACTGAGAGCTTGTTCCCTCACCAAAAGGTCTGCCAGTCCATCAAAAGTTGTGACTCGACACCCGCTCACCCATCTGTGGAAGTAAGTACTTAAGTCAGCAATATAATCATATTCACTTTCATTTGCCTTGTGTCCATGTTCACAAAACTTTTTTTCTGTAAGCTTCAGGTGTTAATTTAAATAATCAAGGAGATGGTTTTTAACTTTAACATAATTCAAACAATCTACTTCAGACAATTTTGACATGGTCTGAACAGCTTTACCATGTAGTAAGGGAGTCAGGAGCCGAACCTAGAGCTCACGATTAACATCATATTGTTTACATACCTTGTCAAATATATGACTAAAACTATCAAAGTCATCTCTGTCCCTGTACTGAGGAAATGTTTACTGACCTTTACAGCTTCCTGGGCTCAGTTATTCCCTTCCCTATTATCGCCATGACCCTCTCAAAGGGTAAGAAGCTCCACTTCATGCCAGTGCTGGCTCTCATTTTCTTTGGCTTCTAAATGTTTGACCTCCAGTTCATATTGACAGTGTTTCCCCTCAGCTTTCAGTAGTTTGGCCTCCAGTTCATATTGACACTGCTTCTCCCTTTCCTCAGCCTCCAGGTGCAGTCTCTTTAACTCCAGACAAATTCTCAGGTCCTCTGAAGAAAATGTGGACTGTCCTGTCTCAGCAGGCTGCACATCCCCAGTACCAAACTGGATATCTTCCGAATGGTGGCCTGAAATGAAGCGGCAACTAAGGCTGAAATCAGTCAGGTTGGCATGCACCAGTCCTCTGGCTTCACACTACATGGCCAACTGGTTCTTTTTCAGCTTACTATAGTCTTCTGCTGACATCTTTGTCCACTGTTCCTGACTAACTAACTAGAAATAAATAAAACTGTGGTAGACTGAGATTCTGTATGTCTACCTTGTGGTTGTCAAGAGTGCACACCTTAATGACAGCTACCCACAGGCTAATTAAGTCCAATTAAGAATTCCACACCTTTGACAACAATTAATGTGACATCCAGATAATATACCACTGAACTACCACCAAATAATGTGATGTCCCCTACTATCCTGGGTCAGTAACTAAGGAGCTTCAATCCTCAGTACTGATTCCAATGTGAGACTGTCACTTAAACAGGAGTAATATTTCACAATTTTTCCCTAAGACCACAACAGGAGCACATTCTATAGCCTAGGACGGGACTGTATACTTCTGTCCACCCGTAATGTAACTCCTTATTACACACTTCTGAGCAATGTTTCCCAGTTTAAGACCTCTGATACACTCACATTTAAATAGATTAAATCTCACATATCCAGACACTTCTGGGAAAGCCTGACACAGACTTCCACCTGTATCCATTCCCCAAAATATTACAGTAATGCTGCCACCAATCAGAGTGTCTTCAACCACTTTTAAAGGGGTGCCCAATTATGAAAATTAAATATTACAACAAATAGTAGCAAATGACCTAAGCAGCCAGGCATTCAGAGTGGCCCTGGGAATTATCAAAGCAAGCATAAGCACTCTCAAATCACTAAAGAAAAAAACGATTGGTCAGCCACAATGTAAATTAATCTTCTCCTTTTGGCTTTTCCTGGTTAGGGGTTGCCACAGTGGATCATCTGTCCACTCATGATTGGCAGTGGAGTTTTATGGTGTCAAGTTGCCAGCCCGGCACCTAACCTTCCACAGAAGGCACATGCACGGACTCACACCTAGAGCTAATTTAGAGTGCCCAATCCACCTACTGCATGTCTTTGGGATGAAACTGGAGCACCCAGAGGAAAGCCATGCGACCACAGGGAGGACACGCAGACTCCGCACAGAAGGCACCCCAGCCAAGAATCAAACTGGAGAACCTCTTGCTGTGAGGTGGCAATGCTAACCACTGCACCACCATGGCCACCCTAGCCACAATGTAAGTTAATAAAAATATTTAATAATAGAAAAATGATTTAAAATACAAAACAGTAATTTCCAATAAACAAACAGAACTCAGTCAGCAGGAAAATTAAATCAATACTGAATGATAGATGTCCAACATTTAGAAAAACTCTAACTGATCTAACTGATTAGTTATAATTTCCTATCTGACTAAAGAACACTGTCCCTGACCTAAACTAAACTACTACAACAGAGCAAAGGCAGGCTTACAGTTCATGATCAGTCCTTTTGAGTATCCACCGCAGAGTACATCTGTGAACAACTCACAACTGTAACTGACAGCTGTAACTGACATCTGACTGTTAACTGTCTCCAGCAAGCTGTTTTGTAGACTAGCCTAATTATCAAAACTGTTCCCATTCTAATTTTCATTTTATATTTTGAAAATCAATCAGCAACTGTTTACTAAAGTTCTTTCCTATCTTTCAGCTTATGACAGTAACACATAGCAACTGTCAACATTCCTATAGATCAGCTGCGTCTGAGACAGTTTGCCTTTACAATCTTTCTTCACAAACATGCACAGTTAAAAATTTAAAAGGACACTGCTCAAGTCTTCAAAACACTCTGCACAAACAGATCACACATCAACATGCAAGAACCCATTTACAATATCATAACTAGTCATGCTATCATATAATACACAGGTCAGTCTGAAATTATATGCAAAATGTCAGTCAGACATCCTAGCACAAATAACAGTGTCTCATTTCTTCACAAAGAGAGACCAGAATGAATACAAAAATAAGGGTTTTTTTGTTGTTTTCTTTTCAAGAAAGGCAGAGGAAAAACATGTAACATCTTCATATAGTTCCATAACTGGAAAGAGCAAGAATGAGCATGCTGGCTTTCTGGAATGGATTGAGTAGGATTTCTGTTATCCTGTGACAGCAAAGGAACATTGTTGCCTAAGAGAACAACGTGGATATGCAAAAAACAAAAAAATAAAAAGAACAAAAGAAAGATTATATGAGACCAACAGCAAACCAAATTGTGCAAAGGTGAAAAGGGCAGCAACCACGGGGGTTTGTCAAATGTCATATGGGCAGAAATAGTGCCTCAAAGAATGTATGGGAACAAAAAAAGCACAAAAATGGAATTACAGAAGCAACAGGTAACGTGTTTAGATTTTAAAATGTGCAATTTGTTTTGATTCAGAGCATTAACTCAGACGGAAGTTTCAGTGTAACAAAAATATTTTTGCTTTTGTCCCTTCATGGAGAGTTGACTTAGTAAAAACTCTTTAGGTCTTGAAATTTTACACTAGGACGTTGAAAACCTTGTGTCATTCTATGGGTTCAGCATGCAATGACATGCTTGACAATTGTGCTTGCTGTACCAAGGACAATTTGCAAATATCATTCCAAGGTTTCTTCATATTGGTGAAAGCTTTTGCTTCCCCATTGTGCCTTTATTAGACAAGGTCCAGCTGAGGCTCCTTCCAAAATAACTTACAAAACAAATCAACCATTGGAGCGTATCAAGACGGTACTATTGGATGCTAGAAGTTTAAAAAACAAACTGACAGACCTTGAGACCCTCCTGCATTTGGACCACAGTTATGTATTTATTGTTACAGAACCTGGATTAAGTGCACATAGAGCTTGCCCTCACTATCTTATTTTGTGCTTACCAATAATTTATACCTGTCAGTAACTGTGGTCTGGTATCCATATTTGTTAGAAACCACATCACCTTGAGATAGATTCCTAGAGATCCCCAAGTAAAGCTTATGGAGATTCAAATCAAGCTAAATAAGATTGGCTATCAGATTATAACATAACCCTCTCTATCTCCAGAATATCATACAATATTCCTAAATATTATATACAAGCTCCCATAAGTATGAACTCTGTTATCCTATGTGTTTTAACTACACAGTGATTAACTGGGGGACATGTACTGCTAACATACAATATGTACAAAAATTCTTAGATTTTTATCAGTAAAAGTCCCTAGACAAGATTGCTAATCAACCTAATATAGAACAGAATATACTTGACCTGGTCTTAACAAATGTAACATCTCTATCTATTATCCTCAAGGTATCCCCCTCACTGGTCACATCAGTTCATAAACTAGTAACCTTCTCCATCAAATTCTCCAAACCATCAGAAACAAATATCACAGAATTCAAGGACTTCAAACATACAAATCTCATGCAATTCTATGATGAAGTATCTTTGAGTATAATTGTATAACCCATAATGTTGATACTGCAGTGTTATTTAGAAAATTCTACTCACACCTGATCAAATGTATTAAACTTGGGAGATTTAAGAGCAAACCAGTTTCCTCAAACATCAATAACCTATGCAATAAAAGGAAGAAACTCAAAAACCTATACAGCTGAATGATTGATAACCAAATTAAGGAGAATATCAAACAGCTAACTAGGAAACTAAAAAAGGACATACAAATGAAGGCATCTCATGAACTTAGACTAGCTACAGAAGCCAAAGACAAATACAGATCCTTCTATAGTTATGTCAGAAAAATAAGAAATAACACACCACATTGCTCCCAGCTTATCCATAATGGTACTAACTACTTCAATTCAGTGGATTTGGCCAACATGCTGGCAAATAAATTTATTGCCAACTTTACCCCAAAGATATTTATTCCAAACCTGCTTATACTGGATGGAATCAAACAAGAAACCATCATGAAAGAGAGTGTACTATAGATACTTTCCAAAATGAAGACCATTTTATCCATGGGGTCTGGCACCATACTTGCTGCCTAATTAATAGCACTAAGCAAGCATTGGAAGATGCACTCCTCAACTTCAATAAACTGAGCTTAGCAAATGGCTTTCCCCCACATTTGTTGTGCACAGCTCTTGTGCTGCCATTCCACAAGTATGGCCCAGTCACAGATACAGGATATCCTATACACAAAGTCTTGGAGCATATCAAAACTTAATTAATTAACTATCATACCAAAAATCTAATCAATCTCAACCCCCAAGCAGTTTCACTATGTCATGTGTAGAAACTGTCAAATGAATCTTATGAACTTCTTTGAGAGAGTTACTTAGGCAATAGATTGTGGATAAGCTGTACACATACTATAAATGGTTCCAAGAGAAGAAGTCTTCAGATCCAGCTACCACTAAGGGCTTTTATTAGAATAAATATAAAACATTAAGCACTTTCATCCACCAAATAACCGGACTTCATCAGAACAGTAAAAAACAGATAATTACCCATATTTATAGCTGTGGGTGGCTTCCTTCCTGCCAATTAAGGATTTAATTTCATAAAAAAGAAATCAAATCACACCCAACTAGTTAAACCATCATAAACTTTCCTTTGAGAACAACCAAGTAGTAATACAAGTCCTAAAATTAACCCCTACCCCTATTAAACCTCATGGAAAAAATGAAACAAAAAACACACACAGCATTCCTAAAACTAGGTATGAATAAGCATCCTGTTATATAAAATCCAACCCCATCAGTAAAAACACTTCACTACTGATAGGATAATACACATTTAGCCCTATGTTGTTAAAAATGCCACTTGTATAATGTGTCAGGAAAAAAAACTTAAAAACACATTGTAATAACCATTATTTCACATACTAAGTAGGTGCTATATACTAAAAGTTCTAACACCAAATGCATAAAAAAATTACATCGAGAAGTAAAGTCAAAAACTATGCGCCCTTTTACTAACATAGAGAATATAAAAGTTAGCAGTAAATTAGCACTTTTTCATAACCATTAAAATAGTAGCAAGCTTTTAGTTTAAGCATACTGGAAATGGAAACATTATCATTAAGTCCTGGGGGTTGAGTGACATTAGTCTTCAATTGCCATTTCCACTCAAGGTATTCCAAGTAGTCATCCAAGGGTCCCCCCCCCGAACACCCAAATGTGCCTGGTCAATCACACAGAATTTAAATGAGTGTTCAGGATGTATTTTAACATGTCTTGCAAGTGCATTGTGCTCATCCCCCTTCCTGGTATCAAAGTTGTGTTCATATACCCTCTGTACACACAGTATGCCATCACCTCACCAAGGCCATCAATACTACCACCTGCAAAGATAATAAACAAGCTGAAGGAGCTCCATATTGACCCATATATGGTTAGATGGACAGCCAACTGGCTTAGAGATAGAAAGAGTGGAAGATGCATCTTCTGACAGTATGAAGGCAATAGCAGAGTTCTGCAGGGATTTGTGATAGGAATTCTGCTGTTAGGTATCTTCTTCTCACATCTCCACTTACAAAACAAGGATCTTTGGTCGACAAATATTGTGGATGATTGTAAGCTGGACTCATCATCAAGTCCACCTTTGGCATACAGGCTGCCCAGTTAGAGCTGTACTTGTCAACAGCTGATGTACTAAACAGTGCTTACGCTCAATGCAAAAAAAGTACAACATTGTAGCATTTAGTAAGCAACCCCAGCTCCTGCTCATAGTATAGATAACACACCATTTCAAAAGGAAAAAAGGTAATGAGAAACCTGTTTCAGAAAACAACTCTTGGACATTTAACTGTCATGTTGCAACAGTAGTTAGGAAATTCTTTTATCTTGCACAGCTCATAGTAACAGGTATTTCTTCCAGATGAAAAGAAGTGCTTCATCCGCCTACTCCCCCTGATTAGAACTGTCAATGATAGCAATGCCCCCTTTATGATGTACCTTTCTGAGTATGTCAAGCAATGGAAAGACAGCAAAGCTTTGTAACTCAAAAAGATAAGAGTCTTAAAAGCTCTGAACTACCAATAAAAAAAGACTGGAGGCTTTATCCCTATACTCTTTCATATAGACACTTAGGAGACAATGGCTGCTTATAAGGATGTATGGACTCCACTAGTCCCAGAACTGTTTTACCTTAATAAATCTAACAGTCTAGTTAACATTAGGGACAACAATTTAAATCCACTCCAACAAATAAGACAAAGATAAGGTGTACATTTGTCATTCAGTGTCTAACCTTTCTCTGGAACAAACTCTCTCTCCAATTTAAGTAGTGGATCATACTGTTTTAAAAAGGAACTTGACAGCTTGGTAGGTATTTATAAATTTGCCCCTGGTTTGACAGACCTAGTTATCCTTGAAAAAAAATGCATGGCCTAAGGCTGGGTACTGGCTAGGCAGAAATGGCCTCATGGATCAGTTACCTTGTAACTCTTTAAGATCCTTTAATCCTAAGAGTTAAAATGTGTGTTCCCAAGCACATATCTTGTCTTTTTAATTTACCTATGTGCCCTGTAACTCAAGTATTTGAATCTGAGTTTATGGTTAATCGTAGAAGAAAACATTCTTTGAACGTCTTTTATTCAAACGCTAACCATCAAAACCCCTTTTCGTCACATAGGCATTCCATCGTAAATGTAATCATTGCACAGTTACAATTGGTCAACATAAAGGAAATATTAACATGGTAATGTAGCTATAAGGAAACCTGCTCTTTCTCCAATTTAGTGTGACCTTGGAGTTGGTAAATATAATTAGCAGGAGTTGCTGAAGTAATTTTCCTGTTGTAAGGGGCTGCGCCCACCACACACACCCACTAATTACATATACCGACTCCAAGGTCACACTATAAAGGGGAAAGGGCAGGTTTACTTATATTTTTATACAGTGTGCACTTTATAAGGACTTTTTGGAATGTTATTTTTGTTTAGTTTTAGCTGCCAGCATCAACAGATGCTTGTGATGTTGGCCAACTATAAATATATGATGATTTCATTTACGATGGCATGCCTATGCGACAAAAAGGAGTTTTGATGGTTAGAGTTCAATTAAAAGACGTTCTAAGAATGTTTTCTTCAAAGATTAACCATAGACCCTTTGAATTCATATGTGAACAACTAGAAATGTTTTAAAAATAAATAATATAAGTATTTTAATTTAATTAGGGACAAGAGTACATTTTTAAAAATCTTAATGAATGAGTGCAGCATTTGTGTTAGAAAGCTGATAAGGGATGGGCAATGACCATTATGGACCAGAAAGAATATGAGGAATGCATGTTAAATATGCTTTGAGATGAGAATTTTTACAGTGAAGTTTCATTGAGGCAAATTAAGAGGGCATACATTGAGTTATAGTGGGTCGGTTCTATGACAGACTTAAGGGTAAACTTCAAATAACGTATATTTATTTCATGTGGAAGTTCCTGTAATATGAGAAATGCCCGGGATTCTAAAAATCCATAAAGACCCAGTTAAACTACTCCATAGGGAAACAGTGTCAGTCTGCACCTCAAAGCTAGAATAATTCTCTGTAACCCTTAGAAAGAGCATTGCTTGAACTGAGATTGTGGTAGCTCATGTGAATGTAAAAGATCCCATGGCACTTATCAAAAAGAGTTGGGTAAGTTCCTCAATATCCTGGCCATATTTAATCAGTAGTATAAATACTACCTTGGGTCTCCCCGGAAAAGTCTAGTAGGCTAGCGGGCCAAATCCATTTAGCAAAGGATAAATAAAATAAATGCATGCCATACAATTCATTCTTCAAAGTAAAAATGATATAATAGACATAGCATATGAGTAAAAAAATAAAATAATTTACTTACTTAAAGACCTTTGCAGTAAGGTTGTTGTAGACGTCTCTAGAAATAAGATATATTTTATAAATTACTGCTTACAGTCACTCTTTCTGTGATGCATGCACCTTTGTTGCTGTTTGATATTACTGGCAACTTTTGTTATAGAACTAAGAAATGGAATAATAAATACCATATTTAATATGCATACCAAAATGTTATTACTTGAGAAAATACTTCTTACAATTTTGCAGTCCTCAAAAGAAAGTTCTCCTAAAAGAATCTTGAACTTTGCTTTCCAAGTCATTTCAGTCATTGCTTCTAGTTAATTTCCATAATGTTCTATATATTATGCAATACTAAAGACCTACAGTGCAGAAATGCACTTTTATATCTGAAGAAATACTTTTTGTAAAAAGCATTTTCTCTGGTAAATATCTCTTTTAAATCCCATGAATTGCAATTCAGTAGCTGTATTCTTAGTATGAATGGTTAATTAGGGCACAATCTAACACTGACTTCCTCATCAAAATGCAGTGAAAATATAGTCTGAATCAAGTAACACCATATGACGGTTTTGAAAAATGTGCTATTCACTTGATAATTTATTTTAGTGTGTATCTGAAGAACTGTTATACTTTCTCAGAGCTTACGATTTACAATGAAAAAAAATAGTCATTTTTCATTTTCATAGTGACAAAACATATTAAAGAAATGTGCGTGCTAATTATGTAAAAGTAGCTACTAACTCTGTGAAAACGCATATCAAAGTACCAGAGGCTTATGTTTTCCTTCAAGCAGAAAGTAAGCTGTTCATTCTTATCAAAACTGTAACTGGTACTGCCTACGGACTGCTTTTGAACTTGTCATACAGTCTGATTGTTCAGAAGCCCTGCATGAATAGAGGCAATTCATGATCTGTCCCAGGAGTTAACTCATGATCTGCAGCCCAGAACAACATATTTTGTTCTGCCAAATTAATTAAAAGTGACAGATGAATTCAGTTCTTATGCCAGTGGCATCTTCAGGGCTTGGGCTGTGACATGACAGGCATTAGTCAGCCTTCTGTCAGCAAATATATGACATTCATGAGCAAAGTGCTTGCTAGAAGGGTAGCTTGCTGCATATGTTTCTCTGCTTTCTCTTAGCAGCATAAGTAATAGCAAAAACTGAAAATGAAATACAGTTTTCATGACACTTCAAGTTCACCTCAGTGTTATGAAAGTTACTATCAGAGCAATTTAAGGGGATGGTAGGATAATTAAATGAAAAGGAGCAGCTCCTGCTCCTTACCGTGCATAGCCTGTGTGCGACATCAGGCTTACTACTATTACAAATGAGCAGTATGATATGAAGCATTATCTTACAGTCAATAGAATTCAAATACTGACACGTTTGTATTTTGTGTGTGTGTGTGTGGGGGGGTGGAAATCTCTCTCTCTCTCTCTCTCTCTCCAAAAAGATAGATTTAGACCTACATATATGTTTTGATTTCTCTGTTGTTTGTCAGTTGATCATGCAACACTCTTTTATTCTATGCACTTTACTTGAGGAAATATCTATATATCTACACCTACTTTTATCTCTATATATCTATATATATCTATATATGCAGACACACATACACACACACACACACAGGTGCACACGCACATACACATCTTTCTCTCTCTCTACATATATATATATATATATATGTATGTATATATATATAGACGTATGTGTGTGTGTGTGTGTGTGTGTGTATATGTATATATATATATATATATATATATATATATATATATATGTGTGTGTGTGTGTGTGTGTGTGTGTGTGTGTGTGTGTATATCTATATATATATATATATATATATATATATATATATATATATATATATATATATATATATGTATATATACACATATACATAAAAAAAACAAAGTACCAAATCCACCATGGCATTAATCATAAACTATATTACTTTATTACTTTAATTGCATTAAAACTTACATACACACATAGATACACCAAATAAAATAAGATCAAAGATGAGTGCCTAATAGTAAAACTCTTCCTCAGATGTATTAAGCTTCAGGTCCTGGAATTGCTTAAAACATACTGTTGACCAATGAATTTATGCATGCAAATAGAGTTTAGTATAAAAAAAATCAGTATTTGTCGAACTAGATGGCATGAACCAATAGTGACTTTTTTCTTGGTTAAACTTGATTACGTCCCCATTGGTCACATGACCAAACCTGGTCCAGTCATCAAATGAATCTATGCATCATTGCCTATTGGGTTAATGCCAATTACCAGTCCATGACGATGATCTTTAAAAGTATCTCCGGAGGGTATGTATGAGACTATTAGCGCTAGTTGCATCATGATTTTGGCACTAACCAATAGATAGGTACTCTGCAAGTGGACACACCTTCTGGACTAAAGGCTCGTCTTCTGCTTATGCTTGCCCTAGAGCGGCACAGCTTTATTATTGCTTTCTGTCTTATTCATACTCGATTTAAAGCCAGTTTTGCATTTTACTTTAAATGACTATGATGGAGAGATGGGCATTTTAAACATTTACAAGTGTTTGAAATGCACATTGAGTATGAAATCAGCTTCTGATTGGGACTTTTATTTTTATATTTTTATTATTTATTTTATTTTATTTTACATTTATTGACCGGGAAAGTCCGACTGGATACATGTCCATTTTCAGCAGAGGCCCAGGAAGAAAAGCTCCAAATATACATAAAGAAGTGTAATTACAGTGAAGTTCTTATTTTGTATTATAACAACATAGATATATGTTTAATGCTAGATACACACAATTACATGCTGTTCCAAAGTACAGATAGGGACTAGAAGAAGTTAATAGCTAAGGAGGAAATAGATGGAGAATGCATCTGGGAAGAGATTATATCTAGAAAGGGGAAACACATAGCTTTAAGGTGGCTAACATATATGCTAAGAAACTTATTACAAATCATGCCAGCTTGAGAGAGACAAATTAATTCAGAGCAACTTAAGGATCAGAAATTTTTATATGTGTAGTTAGGTTCTCATATATTGTTTCTGTTTGAGTGGGGTTAGTCAGGGTTTGTGCATGGACAAAGCCAGAGAGTTCTGAAGTGTTTCTTTAGGGATATTTAGGAAGTAAGTTCCAGTTTTTGTCAGCAGAGTTAGGGGTTAGGTTTTCTAATTTTCTTCGTTATTTTTATAGAATTAGATGATACATGATTTACTAGTTCATGACAATGACCTCCAAATCCACCCCCAGAAGGTATGTATGATTTTATGAGCACCAGATGTATCATGATTTTGGCATTAACCAATGAGCAATGATGCATCGATTCATTTGACAAATGGACCGGGTTTGCTCATGCAATCAATGGTGCCACAATCAAGTTTAACCAAGAAGAAAGCTACTATTGGTTCATGCCATTTAGTTCGACAAATGATTTCTTTTATACTAAATTCTATTTGCATACCTAAATTCATTGGTCAACAGTATGTTTTAAGCAATTCCAGAACTTGAAGCTTAGTAGATCTGAGGAAGAGTTTTACTCGAAAGGGATAATCTTTGATCTTATTTTATTTTGTGCATGTAGGAATGTGAGTTTTAACGCAATTAAAGCGTTAAAGTTTATGATTAATGTTGTAGTGGATTTGGTACTTTGTTTTTTTGGATATTCTTATACACTCCAGTACCAATTCTGGTTTGTTTTATTATTGTTTATATATATATATATATATATATATATATATATATATATATATATATATATATGTATGCATACACACACACACACACACACACATATATATATATATATATATATATATATATATATATATATATATTTTTTTTTTTTTTTTTAAATAAAAAAATGTAAAATAATTGTCATAAAATGCCAACCATATAAATAGTTGAAGAAAAAACAATGAAAACAAATGTTTTGCACCCCCCCACTAATTAAATATACCAACTCTAGGATTGAACAAAAATAGACAAAAATTCAACATAAAAATATGACAAATTGCTTTTCAGTCATATAAACTGACAACCAAGTGTTCTGTACTTATATGTATGTGCAGATACATAGGTATATATACATATGTAAGGTTTTAGACAAACATGTAGCTATATGAATGGATATGTGTGTGAGCAGCTATATATGTTTATGCATGTGTTTACCTCTGTGTGAGCAGCTATATATGTTTATGCATGTGTTTACCTCTTTCTGTCTATATAAATACAAATATATATATACACATATAGATAGATAGACAGCTATAGATAGATATACACATGCATTACACATGTATCTATGTAATATGTGTATTCATATGTAAAGAAATATTCATCTGTGTAGGGTGTGTGTGTGTGTGTGTGTGTGTGTGTGTGTGTGTGTGTGTGTGTGTGTGTATGGAGACAGACAGAGATGTTAACAATTTTATTTTCACTGAATCTCACTTCATTGAATCACAGATCATTGAAACAGACACATCATATTCTAAACTAATTTTGTGGAATCACATTTCATTGAAAACTTTATTAGAGTGAATGTACCTTATGGAGTTGTATTTTGTTTTCCCCAAGGGGAAAACCACCATTACTTCCACGTGCCTTTGTTCCAAACACACCCCTGCTACATAAATATACTAACTCTATGGCTGCACAATGAAGAAAAAAGAAAACACACACACACACACACACACACACACACACACACACACACACACACACACACACACACATAAACACAACAATGAATCACTGCTGGTGTACAAACACAAACACATGAACAATAATTCTCAGTAGACTACTACAGTTTTCTATGAATTGCAATTCAGTGAAATGTGATTTCAGTAACATGAGTTTTTAGTGAATCTTTTTTAAATACTTTTATTAAATTATCACTTAAAACATAGGCAAACATGCACTAATATCACAGAAAACAAACCATATTAACATGTTCCAGTTACATACGTTATATTTCACTTTACAATCTTTTGTTATAACTATGCTCAGTCCAACATTACATAAATGACACAATTCCTGCCTTCCCTTAAACCTCATCCATCCTTCTGAACATTGTTCTTTATGTCTTGTTCCCACAATTTCCATTTATTTCTATGTATTATGCTCGTTCCCTTTTGTAAAGATCCCACTTTCATTTTTTTTATCTCTGTTGCACTATTCAATACTTCAGACAAAGTTGGTTTAGACTTTGATTGCCATTTTTAGTAATTGCTTTTTGGCAGTCACCAGAATTAAAAGTAGGAAGGCCTTGTTATGTCTAGGCAATTCAGAATGTATTCCAGCTCAGATAATAATTTCCTTAGTTATACCCATTTGCCCACCCATTATTTCTGAAAAAGTACTCTGTAGGGAATTTTTAAAATATGGCAGCTCATTACACTTTCAAAACATATGCCCAGGTACTTCTTTCTTCCTCATCACATCACCAACATTTGCCACCTGCCTGAGGAAATATTTGTTGACATTTGCTTGGGAAATAAAGATATCTATGCAAATACTTCCAAGCAAGAATCCTTAATCTTTTAGACCATGTTGCATACTTGGGAGCCATACATATGTCATTCCATTGATCTCTTGTATATTGCTTATCCATTCTCTCTTCCCAGTTGTTTATAATCTTCTCAGATTGTTTCATATATTTGTCATGCAATACTGTATGTGCCCTATTAATTATCCCTTTTTTAAAAGCAGCTTCTGTTCTAGAGGCAACTATACACTCTACCAGAGAATGTGTTTTGCTTTTGATTCCCCTTTACCTTTCTCATTGCCTATAATCTGACATGAATCCCTGGTAAAGTTTTTAGTGAATCTTTGTCAGTGATATCTGATTCAACTAAATTAGATATACTCTGTCTGTCTATCTATTATGAATCAGAAATTACTGATTCAGCTAAATTATCTATGTATCTATCTGTCTGTCTATCTATCTATCTATCTATCTATCTATCTATCTATCTATCTATATGGGAAGGTTATTTTTTGTCATTCTTTGATAAGTTAAGTGCTTTTTAGTAGAGCTCATTTGGTTGACTTAACAGCTGTTGGCTATAGTAGTGTGAGAGCCCACTACAGTGAGGAATTTGTCTATACCCTTACCATACTGTTGTGTGATCTCTACAATAGTATAGGTAAGTAGTAGGGGGTGTGGAGATGCAGTCCCCCCCCAAGTGGGGCATGGGGCTTACCCCATGTAAAAAGTAACTTTTCTATTCTTTTCCCCTCTTTTGTTATAGTGTTCGTGAAGTCAAGAATAATGGGTGTACACATGGATGCCAGAACCATAGGGCGAAGGGAAGGGAGCCGCCTCCACTTTTACAGCTGCAAGACCTATCTTTTGGGGAAGACTTAATGAAGTGACATACTAGACAAATGGAGTTTTTCTTTACGACCCAAGACATGGTTTCCCTTGCATGTGTCGCACATGCTAATGTGGATTTAAACACAAGCATGTGCAGAAGTAACAAACTAGCTCAGCTGTTCCGTTGGTAATCACACATTTGTGCCCAACAGTTTCTGAGTGCTGCCAGCCATGCTACGGTAAGGAGATGATGTTTTCTTATCATATTTTGGTCTGAATTATAGAAAGGCACACTGCTTATGTATGGGTGTGTAAACAAACACTGATTTACCTTTTCTTCGAGTGATGGCAGCTTTGAAAGGAATGTGGGATATAGGGCGCGGAGGATGCAGTGTCTTGCATAAACGAGTAGTTTCTGAAAACTGTCTTTTCAATCTCCTGTCCATCCCATAAATGTTATTTAGGCTGCTATTCAGTTACTGCCTGAATATGCTGTTTTTTCAGAGGCTGCTGTACCACTTGAATAAAATCTCTCACACCTAATGATTGCTGATTTTTGATCTATAGCATTTGGAAATGGATGGAAGCTACTAGCCATATGCCTTTAGCTTAATCCAATTCAGGAATAGCAATACTTAATTCATTAGCATTAAGGAACCTGTTGCCAATGTGGTTATGGAAGTCAATTGAAGCTGACAGAGAAAGGATAAATAATATATTCAGTGGTGGGATGAATAGAAACAAAGACTGATTGATAGTAAGCATCTCCTAGGTATTTTTGGCAAATGTGTGTACAGTCTTCTTTGCTAACTGGTGGTATGCCTTAACTGGTTACGACCCAGTACTTTGGCAACAACTGAGTTATAAACATGATAAAAGAAAGTTACAGCTTTTAAGGAGTGTGTGTGTGTGTGTGTGTGTGTGTGTGTGTGTGTGTGTGTGTGTGTGTGTGTGTGTGTGTGTGTGTGTGTGTGTGTGTGTGTGTGTGTGTGTTACAGTTTTTAACGTGTGTTTGTGTGTGCATGTGTCTGTGTAAAAGGAAATACCAAAGGGATTTGACCAACTAAGTTTGAGATGACTGCAAGCTAGGAGCAGTTATTGAATCCCCAAATGACTTAACCATCATGCAGGAAGGTTTGTCCCAAATTCTGGTGCCATAATCATGAATTGAAACTAAACTCCAAAAAATACATTATCGTATCCTTTGGGAAGTAATCTACTCCAGGGAACTGCCAAATTGACAATGCCCCCAGAGAAATGACCCAGTTGTTTGGCATTTGGGAACTTGTGTGTACAGTGACCTAACTTTTGACCAACATGTGCCCAGTATGATAAAAATGTCATTCTATATTCCACAGCTTATAAACAAATTGATTGTGACTAGATGTAGAGATGTTGTTGCCCCCCCCCCTTTACAAAGCCCTCATTAGGTCAGTCATTTTGTATAATGCCCACTTTAGTATGAATCTGTCCAGACCCATGCAGCCATTGGAAAACCCACAGATATACCTTACTAAAAGGATAGAAGTCCTAAACAATAGGTCTTGCATCAACCACCTCAAAGATTTATCATTATACTCAGTATCTTACAACGTGCTTAGAGGTGACGTGTCTGGCATTTAATGCATCCTCTGACCTATTACAGATGAATCTGCTGAACATCAGCAAGTCAAATGGCATCAGAAATACTTAGTCCAAGTATCTAAACTGAATGTTGTGGAGAGATGGATATATATCACAGCACTGTTCCAGAACAGAATATTCATTCAAGTAAAACAAAGTTCATCCCTGTCCATATTCAAATGCAACTTAGATCTAAGGATGGGTAATAAAAAAATGTACTCCAGGATTGCCCCTCATGCCACTAATGGATAGAGGCAGTTCCTAAATGCTGTATCCCTTACATGGGTCCCCTCAAATTATCTATGGTGTGATCACAGTTATTCTCACTAGGGCTAATGTACAAGTATTAGCCATGGGATAGGTAGGACCAATCAGGAAATGTTAATTCAAGCACCAAAAAGGAAATGGCGAAGCTTAAAACATCCTTCAAGTGAACCTATGTTGTGGTAGTAAATAGTTTTAAAAAAAATGCCCTTTTTAGATCACTAAGTGCCCCTCTTACCCTCCACTCCCCCGTCTAAAACAGCTTCCGGTGTCTATGGGTGTAGAAAGGACTAAAACCAGAGACAAATGTAAACATTATTAAGAATTTAATAGAGCAACAGGCTTTGACATTGCATGGGTTTTCAATTAGAAACACTGAGGTCTGGCATCATCGATAGACTGTAATCCTTTGTGATTTTTCCAGAAGATCAAAAAAATGTTAAGGGCTCAAAAAAAAAATTGAAGCAAACTCAGGGATAGGTATGCTGGGAATATGAGTTCTGCCAGACTGGTAAACTGTGATTTGATCATTCTTTTAAGAAGATTGGCAATATGATTATTTGGTTGATGATTTATTAGTATAATTCTATATATGTACACATGCACACACACACACACACACACACACACACACACACATATACAACCAGATATGTACGTGTGCGTGTGTGTGTGTGTGTGTGTGTGTGTGTGTGTGTGTGTGTGTGTGTGTGTGTGTGTGTGTGTGTGTGATGTGTCTCATATATTTATCATGCAATATTGTATGTGTTCTATTAATTATCCCTTTTTTAACAGCAGCTGCTGTTCTAGATGCAACTATACACCCTACCAGAGAATGTATTTTGATTAGGATTCCCCTTTACCTTTCTCATTGCCTATAATCTGACATGAATCCCTGGTAGAGTTTTTAGTGAATCTCTATCAGTGATATGTGATTCAACTAAATTAGATATACTCTATCTGTCTGTCTATCTATCTATTATGAATCAGAAATTACTACCTCAACTAAATTATCTGTCTATCTATCTATCTATCTATCTATCTATCTATCTATCTATCTATCTGTCTATCTATCTATATGGGAAGGTTATTTTTTGTCATTCTTTGGTAAGTTAAGTGCTTTTTAGTAGAGCTCATTTGGTTGACTTAGCTGTGGCTATAGTAGTGTGAGAGCCCACTACAGTGAGGAATTTGTCTATACCCTAACCATACTGTTGTGTGATCTCTGAGATAGCATAGAAAAGTAGCAGGGTGTGTGGAGATGCAACACCCCCCCAAGTGGGGGCATGGGGCTTACCCCATGCAAAAAGTAACTTTTCTATTATTTTCCCCTCTTTTGTTATAGTGCTCGTAAAGTCAAGAATAATGGGTGTACAAAGGACTAAAACCAGAGACAAATGTAGATATTATTAAGAAATTAATAGAGCAACAGGCTTTGACAGAGCATGGGTTTTCACTGAGAAGCACTGAGGTCTGGCATCATTGATAGTCTGTAATCCTTTGTGATTTTTCCAGAAGATCAAAAAAATGATAAAGGCTCAAAAAAAATATGAAGCAAACTCAGGGATAGGTATGGTGGGAATATGAGTTCTGCCAGACTGTTAAACTGTGATTTGATCCATCTTTTATGATGACTGATAATGTGATTATTTGGTTGATGATTTATTAATATAATTATATATATGTAGTACACATGCACACACATGCACATACACACACACACTGAGAATGTACACTGTCAAAGTTGGGGAGTCTACCATCACCATTAGGCCAGTTATCAGTGGACTAACACAATAATCTGTGCTTGGCCCTCTACTATTTGGAAACTATTTATGTGAAGTCCAGAAAAGACAGATGGCCTGTGGCTTGCCAAGTTTGCAGATGACTGTTAATTGGGCACAATCATATAGAGTCCACCAACAATGTTAACATATTACAGAAAGGCCAGATGCAGACAAATGATCGGTGCCAAACTCACAGAATAAAACTTAACACAAGAAAATACTTCATTGTCCCCTTTGGAAAAAAGTAGTCCTTCTAATTATGTTATACATATTACCCCTCTAAGCTCAAACTCAGTTTGATAGCAATCTAAACTCCAATCACTATGTGTCCATAGTGGCAAGACATACATTCTACTTTGCCCACTTTATGACTAAGGGAATCACATCCAAGACCAAGGAGGTCATAGCTCCACTGTACTTGACTCTTATCAGACCAGTAATTGAGTACAATCCTCCCTTCTCTATACACCTAAGCAACTGGAGAGACTGCAGATGCTTCTGACCAAGAGAATCCAGGGTCTCCAAAACATAATACATGTGGAGAGACAGAAAGCTCTGTCACTGAACTTAGTATCATACATACTGCTGAGAGGCAACCTGGGCCTGGCCTACAGAGCAATCTCAGACCATGCCCAAATGTAAATGCTGGAATTTACAAATCAAACGGGACAAGGATAATTTCCTCCAGGTATCGCAATCTAGCCTGTGACATAAACAAAACATACTAGAGAGATAGATATATTTTCCAGTGATTGCCACTCGTCTGTATTAGGCTCCTACTGCATGTGAAGCAGTGCTCCTCAATGATCCTATTCAAGTGCAAATTTGACAACTGGATAGGTGATTGTAAATTCACTCTGGGGGGCATCTATGTCTGTCATGGACAGGGCTAGTCGGTGCTGATCACAAAATCTCTGTACTAACAATGAACATCTAAATATGCTCAATGAGGGTACTTTGGTTTTTACACAAATAAGCGTGTAAAGGCCCTAGGTCCATTAGCCTAGTAACCTCCTAGGAATCTATGAAGCCATGAACCTATGCAGGCCTACCATCATCTTCTGTCCAACATCCAGTATTGATGTCATACACTATAAGTTGCACTGCAGCCTTGTAAAAATCAGACTTGTGCTGTGGTGCTTCTGTAAATTATTGAGTTCTGTAGTCGGTGGACTTAGATAGGTAAGGGTCGTGTTCTCATTGCAGTCATCTGTGTGTGCAGTCATCTGTGTGTGCATGTGTCTGTGCATGTGTGTGTGTGTCTGTGTGTATGTGTGTGCGTGTGTGTGCGCTTGTGTTTGTGTGTGCTGTGTGTGTATGTGTGTGCGTGTGTGTGTGTGTGTGTGTGTGTGTGTGTGTGTGCGTGTGTATCTGTATATACTGGCATCAAGGTATATAAACACATATATATAGATCTGTATTGCAGCATACTGTGGAATTTATAACCAAAAGAAGTGTCCACTTTAACTTAAAAATTGTAAATGTTGCTACATTTGTATATAGTGAATGTATATTGACCTGTCCTTGTAAATAAGAAAAATGAACTTTGAGCTCATTAGAGACTTGCGGTGGTGGTGCTGCGGTAGCATTGTCGCCTCACAGTAAGACGCTGTCCAGTTCAATTCTTAGCTAGATCGTCTTCTGCGTGGAGACATGCGTGAATGGGTGTACCTTCGTTGAAGGTTGTGCATCAGGCCTGGCAAGCCGGTATGTAAAAATCAACTGCCAATCATTAGTGGACCGGAGTTCCGCTGTGGTGACCCCTAACCGGTAAAAGCTGAAAGACACAAACTTTGAGCTCATTAGGTAAATTAAAAATGTTGCCTTAAGAAAGACAGATGACTTGATTTATCAAGCATAAAATGTCTGCTGGACTGCTGTTAAAACACTAGCAAAGAGAAGTTGGCCTCTGTATACATGGGGAATATATGCCTAGAATGATAGTTATAGGAAGTTTGTTGAAACCAGAAAGAAGATGACTTGAAAGACATTGAGCCTGGAGATTTTCTGTCAAGGAATCCAGAAGTCATTGAGATTGCCCTACACAGCTCAGTATCAGTATGAGAGTTTGTACTCAGAATAATATAAGAGACCTTAGTTTTTTTTCTCAAAAGAGTTTGCACCTTCAGTTCTGTAAATAAAACTAAAATGACTTTCCTAGTCTTGTCCTTTGATTCAGAAACATGTCTATTGCAGCTGTGCAAGGCCTTGAGCAATAATGATGATTTGAGCAATGAGGCTTGAAAGGAATTATCAGTTAAGAGAAGGCATTTATTCACCTAACTAGTAGCTTATTAAGAAACCTACTCACATGAATGACAGTACCATGAATATAGAGGTGTATTGTGGATGTGGTTACAGAAATCTTGAGCAGCTGTTGAATGTGTGTTTCACGAACATGGGTTAAGAATGTCCACATACACAACCTTGTACTTCTACAAGAAATTGCTGTGAACCATATTATGTGTCTCGCAGCAAGGTCTCCATGATGGTTATTCATTGAAATGGTGAGAGAATGAAATTCAGAAAGGGAAAAGGGTAAGGGTAAGCAGTGGAACATAGAGAGGGTTACGGGGATGGGTAACATTGGAGTAGGGAGGAGGAGGAAGGGTATACTTTCAAATGGCACTGGTGCCCATTTTTTCCAAGAGGGCTAGATGGAGAAGGATGTAACGGGAAGTCTGAGATGGAGTGATAGTAGAGGGGAGGAAGGAGAGGCACACAAACAAACCTAAGACACAGACAAAGACTAACAGAGGAGGCGATGGCACAAAGGGGAAGGAGATTACAAAGGATAAACGCACATTGACATACAAAGGACACGTAGTGATAGAGGGATTGGACTACAAGCAGGGGAGGCAGGGACATATTGAGAAGGGAAAAATCATGAATAGGGATTGGGTGGAGTCCCAGGACATGCTTCCTTAGGCTGGACTCAGGCAGAGCTCAGTCACTACCATGGCTGCCGCCCACACTTGACCCTGCCTCAGATAGCACACCAGGCAGTGAGAGGCAATGGGCCAAGCTACATCAGGATGGTCTCTATACAGCCATTTTTGAAATGGAGGAGCCTGTAACCTATAACCACAACATCCAAACACAAAACAACACTAGCGCTTTCATAGGTATGTACCACACTTCATCAAGTGTAACAATGTTTCATTTAAGCATCATTTTATACTCTAGAAGTGCTGCAAAACAGCCAGTGACTGGTCACATGATATTTTTACTTAACGCCACATAAACATTTCCTTAAAGTGGTACAGATATAAAAGCATACATAATAGTGTATTGAAAATACACATGAAACTTTATTAAAAGTATTAAAAAAAAAATATATATACATATA
Organism: Protopterus annectens; assembly: GCF_019279795.1. NCBI lineage: Eukaryota > Metazoa > Chordata > Ceratodontiformes > Protopteridae > Protopterus > Protopterus annectens. The sequence continues at coordinate 113,109,369 of NC_056729.1, read as the reverse complement.
TATATATATATATATATATATATATATATATATATATATTAAAAAATGCATATATTAAAAAGTAATACTTAAACTATAAACACATATGGAAAAATGTTTTCATCGGAAAAGTGGTCTCTTCATTAAAATAGGCTTCAGAGGTATCAGACATATATGGTGGTAGCTATTCTTCTGATTCTCAATGTCTTAATTCTTATCACCTTTGCCTGCATTATGGCTGATGAAATATAATTTATTGGGCTTGAACAAGGAAATGAACTTCTTACCAAAGGTACTTCTTTTAATGTTGACAGACTGCTTAAAGTTATAGAAAATACTGAAAATCCACTGTTCAACTGTTCTTATGACAACACAGATAATGAAGTTTGTGGCGTTGACATTGTCTTATTGAAGAACAAGTTGCACACTATTGAAAATCAACTTTTTAAACTGAAAAGGAACATCTATGAAAAATTCCATATCAAACTTTGTATTAAAGAAGGCATAGTTCCAAGAGGGTTCTGTGTATTGAAAAATGCCTTCTCATATAAACTGTGACCCTGATTTACTAACAGAATGGCAGAAAGTCAATCTTAACACCAGTATTTGTTACATGAATTTGTTAGTTGCAGCAGCTGAAAAAGAAATAAAGTCCCTCAATGCTTCTATCAAAGTTAAATATGATGATTTACTTAAATCTTTTGGGACTGCTATTTTAGACAATTACTTTGTAGAGACACTAGATTATGTCTCTGCTTATGAAGGTAAATGAAGTAAGATAAAAATTGAAAAGGTTGAGAGAGACCGTAATGATTTTTTACATAGCAACATGTTCTCTTGGCCTAGGTTTACTGGTACTGACACAGCTGCAGTTAGTATGTCTGTACATACTGAATTAACCACAGAAAGACAAGTACTCTCAGTTAATGAGAGACTGTCACAACAGAACACAGATGAAGGAGAATGTGAAGCGGATTCGACTTTATTGCAGAACTCTGCGAGAAATTCCACGTCCATTGAGGTATCGAATATTGGTTCTAAGGAGAACAATGAAGGATTCAATGGAACTGGAGCCAGAAGAAAAACATTTCTGGTTTCAGCACAGGTGTATCATTCAGTAGCAGTGGAAGCAATAGTAAATGATGAATGTAGTGCTTCCAGCATTCGCCCTTTAGTCCAACAGAAACTTTGTTTTCCTCTACCTGTAAAAGAGATGGACTTCAAAACCAGGGGCAGAAGCAGAAGTTGCCAGTAGAGGAAACACGAGGGACAGACTGCAGGCCCGGGCAGCTTCAAGAAAGCCTTTTTTCACAAGAAGGCATAGTTTTGAACTTATCTCACAGTACTCTTTCATCAGAAGAAATGAGTATCTTGCAAAAAGGACTTTTGTTCATACCAAATAGGTACTCTGGGTTCCCATTCAGAAGCCTGAAACATCATAAGCCTGAAAATCAAAATCCTGAAACCAAAAGCCTGAAAATTCAGAATCCTGAAAACTCAAAATCCTGAAAGCCCAAAATCCTGAAAGACCAAAATCCTGAAACTCAAAATCCTGAAAACACAAATAATGCTAATATGTCACTATAAAGACACTAATATCTACCAACTGACCCTGACCCTAACCCTAACCCTAAGGTCCGTCACTATCGCACACTCACCTGACCCGTGCCCTAAACCTAACTCACTTAAACCGCCCCTAACCCCAATATTTGTCACTATTGCATACATGCCTAACCTGAGCCCTAACCCTAACTCACTTAAACCACCCCTAACCCTAAAATAAAACCAACTGCACACTTACCTGACCCCAACGCATGACCTAACACCACAGGGCTAACAATAGCAAAGCCACAATGACATCAGTATGTCTATTTTGTGTTTTCAGGATTTTGAGTTTCAGGATTTTGGTCTTTCAGGATTTTGGGCTTTCAGGATTTTGAGTTTTCAGGATTCTGAATTTTCAGGCTTTTGGTTTCAGGATTTTGATTTTCAGGCTTATGATGTTTCAGGCTTCTGAATGGGAACCGTACTCTGACATTACTGAAGTTATTTTTTATATAAAAAAGTTTTTTAGAGATTTAACATTGAAAATGCTGTTTGCTGAAAATAAAGATGGAGAA